>NC_143441.1:18755000-18982500 GCF_987193195.1 Phasianus colchicus | reverse complement strand
GTATTAATGCTTTATCATATACTTTTCATATTCTCTTAGAGAATTACAGTAAGATACACACATATTCAGAAGATACTGTTTTCTTCCAGAAGAACTGACAACTGTCCAGAAAAACTATGCTTTGGCAACAGATTATTCCTTCATTTTTGTATTTTAATGTTTACCCTACACAAACCACTTTGTCACAGGATGGTGTGGATAATATATACACTGATAAGCAAGAAAGAGAAAGTGGTGTCTTCTATAAAATCAAAAGTAACAGCATTAAATTTTGCAACATGACTAGTTTAGGTTGAGCCATTTCTCCCACGCAGTCTTAAAACCAACTAAGTCTGTTCTAATACATGCACTGGAAAAGGCTGCTTATTTGATGAATGCTATTTTATTATTCATCCACTACAAATCTTGATTTCTTCCTTGCAGTCCTTTCTGTAAGAAAATCCCACTTCTCCTATCTCCCTCTGACGCTATTATGTGATGACCTGGCATTCCCATTTCAGCTCCCAGGGTTATTCACAATGCCTTATTTATGCTGCTTTAAGATGTCTAAGTCAAATGAAACTTTACAGACTAAAATTGGAGGCTGAAGTTGCTTCAGCAATCAAGAAGAGAAACAGGTGCATTCACAGGGAAGACTCAATGCTCCTCCATCTAATACCTGAGGCATATCTGATGAAATGGTCAAGACCTGAGCAAATATAGTATATCACTACTGACTGCATTCATTATCAAAGAAACCACATCAATGTATTTACAGAAACTGTCATTTCTGCATCTTATCCTTCAAAATCTATTTATAAAGTCAAACATGAAAAAAGGAATATTTTTGAAAGCTATAAACAGCACTGATATTACAAAGGAAGGTAAGAAGTAAAGCAAAAGCCCTGCTAGGCACTGAAGTAAATTGGAAGTGATGATTCAAAACTCTCAAATGGCCATGAGAAAGCCTTAATGCAAACATGCTACTTTTGTTGCATTTCAAAACAAACAAACACAACTTCTCAATGAAAGATAGACTCCGAAGAGTATTAACTATTAAAAAAAAAATAAAAAATTCCTGCTACTAAATTTCAAAATCCTTTTTTTTTTTTAAAAAAAAGGAATTTTATGAACCACAGTCTTTGAAAATGGGGTAATTTTGTTGCGTAAGCAGCCTTTCTTAAAACACATTTCAATGACCCAGTTATGTCTCTGTTTTATTTTTGTAATATTTTTATATGAACTAGGATAAGACTGCAGTTAAATGCTGCTCTTCAATTTATTTTTCCATCTGCTTTTAGCTGCAGGATAGCATATCTTATCACATTTGATACACAGGGTCAAAGGAATAAAAAAATTAACCCTGTATTTTTGCATAAGATGTATAAATAAATTCTGATGGTGCAAACTCAGCAAGTGGAATATTTTTACTATCTTGTTATAATGTTTCTGTATTCCCTTATATTTCAGCCATCAACAATCGAATGCAGTTTGCTGTTATTAACACAGTTCTACAAATCACTAAGAAAAATCCAGTATCTGAGCTAGAGAGGACACAAGGTCACATTTTCAGAAGGTAATCTTTTCACACATAGAAGAGGCAATAGGCCAAGTCACTTAGCTTTTCCTAGCTAATCAAACTGCACAATTTCAGCATAGTGGTTCTTTTTAAATGTAGGTGGTGATGAAATGATCCTAGGCTTGGGAACACATCCAAGATGCATACACACTCCCAAACACCTCCCCCTACTCACCCCACCTCCGGCTGATTTGAATACAGACACATTTATCAATATGTTTTAAGGTAGCAACCATGCTGATACGGACAATTACGAAACAAGAGAGGTCACAGCGAAACCAACTAGGAGTATGTGACCAAAGTTATGCGGAGAAAAACGAGCTCATGTCAGCATCAGGCATCTGTTGCTGCTGGTATGTGGATCAAGTGAGTGCCAGAACAAGGAGGCAGTTTTGTAGATCTCCTGTTTGTCAAGTCGCCCACTGAAGCAAGCCTTGAAATCAGTGTGTGTACCATGGCCATCTGCTTACTTTTCACCAGCAAAAGTCTGACTCTGACCATGGAGTCAAAGAAACGGTAAATGTCAAGAAACAGGTACAGTTATGATGATTATGCATGGTTGGCTTTTTTTTTTTTTTTTTTTAAACTTGGCAAGGGGACAAGAGGAACAAGGAAGGAAGACAGAATAATGAAATTACGGACTACAGGAAAAGGATCTTCATTTATTCAGGTACGTTATACCCCAAAGGGATTAAAGTATCAAGGTCCCATGAAAGCAACAACTGAAAACAGAAAGACTGGTCTACAACAACAACAAGATTTATGTATTCAGCTTTGTAATAGAGAGCTTCTGAACTGACCTGGACTTAAATTTGTCTCTGCTCTCTTCCCTCTAGGAACCAAAAGGAGAATATTTTAAATTAGCTGTAATGCAAATTTAAAAGCTCAAATATTCTCAAATCTCTGCTAAATCACCAACAAACAACACACCACTAAATTCCACTGCTAATCAGTTTCACTGTGTAGAATACATCCAGACAGAGCCACTGCCCATTTACCAGCATTATTCATGGAACATCTCAAACCAACTTCTACTGAATCTTTCAAGATTCCTTTTTTTTTTCTTTTTTCCCTCCAAAAAACAACATGCTTCAACCTGCACTATACGATCCTTTTAATTACTTAAATTCTTAACATTCTCCCTGTATTAAATACCAATTTCCATTTCTTGTCTGTTCTCAGAAACCCCAAAATTTCTCATAATGAGATTTTTCTTTGAAAACTTTCAGAATTTTTCTCTCCTTTTTTTTTTTTTTTTTTTTTATCATTTAAAACATGAAATTGTCCTAATTTCTCCTTATTATTTTTTTTTCTTTTTCTCTGTCCCAGATCTACAGAATATCACAGGGTATGTACCATACAATCTGTGTCTATGTGTGCATGGCTTAGAGTGTGGACTGCCCTGCATTGTTTTAATCAACCTAAGACAGACTAACAGACATATTGCACAGAGGACTAACGAACCTTACTTAGATTGGTACAAATGGGTTTGTGACAAAGGAAATGTGTCTACAGTAGATACTGACAAATTGACAAAGAATTGAAATACATTCAGATACTGAGGTCAAGGTACATGGCATGATTCCTTCAGAACTACAGAACTTTGAAATAATCTCAAGAACCTTTTACATTTAAATGCTCAGAGGGTGCAAGAGGGATGTGGATGCACTCGCATGCATGCATGCACATTTTGAAAGTGCCATTCAACAAAAGGATATGCTGTTTTTATTAACCCAAAAAAACTTGCTTGAAAATGAACCACAGGTTTTGTGCAAAAGGTAACATTTTTGCAAATAAGTCAGGTCTTACAACTCTAACAGCTCCAGACAGCATTCCCTGCACATAATAGATACATCTCCTTTGAAAAGTCTTATGCAGAGCATTTAGAAAAGGAAAAAGATTTAATCTTAGTATTTAATCTTACTATCATGTGAGCAGTCTAACAGGCCATAACTTCTGCGAAATACAAGTGGTATTAAATCTTCCTCTAAACAGAAAGAATGCACTTTTTGGAGATGTTAAGTTCAGTATTTTTATAGGATATATAAAGAATAATCACCAAAATTAGTGAAATGTTTCAAACTTCTTATTCCTCAGAATAACCTGACGAAAGCAGACCACTCACTAATAAAGTGCAACTTAATAAATCATGTGAAATCTTATTTTGTTCAAACCCTTACTAACTCCTAGCACCATCTGTTACCATCAAAACTATATGACAAGATATGATATATAATTAATAGGTAAACAACAATCTAATTAAAATGGACAAATACTCCATGTTCCTGCCATTTGGGAGCTCTAATTACAGACTAAATTTTAAGCTTGAATTAAATATTTAAGCTGGAAAATTAACTTTCCTTCTCGAGCCTTGAATACATTAATACAGATATGTGAAGCGACTTCCTGATGGGAACTTAAACATGTAATTTAGTTTCATCAAAGCAGTTACTAATTGTTAAGCAGCAGTACCTTACCATATGTACACAATAGCTATTTAGAGCCGAAAAGGTGGTTTTAAAGTACCCCTCTGAAACCCTTTTCTGACATAAATATAAAATGTATATACAGCACAGCAGTTTACACTACACACTGAAAATAAATTACATAGAGACTTAGTCTTCAGTGGTTCTTAGCATGCTAAGTCTGAATAGATGTAGATAAACAAATGCATGTTTTCGCTATCAAGCCAAAGAAACTAAAGAATGTCCAGAAAACTCAATCTATTCTTACATTCTATCTACTTGTAGAATTTTGAACTTATGAGTAAAAGTATGTGATTTGATGAAGCCATGTAGCAGAACAAAATGCTGAAAAAGCCAGGCATTTCAACTAGCTTAATGACGATTCAGTTTTTATTAAATACTACCATAAAGAAAAGCACAGAATTACAAATAAAAAGGAGAAAAGCTGTACACAACACAACATTAAAAAAGTATGTCAGTAGCCTAAGTTTTTCTAAAATTGATGTAGTACAGTAACCATCACTTTATTATGAATCTAAAACATATATAAGCATAAGAATTTGAAATATTTGCATACTGACAAGTATTTGAATGCTAAGTGAGTGTTCAACAGTGCTCACCACTCAGCAACAGACTAATACTTCAGAAATTTAAATACTCTGCGCTTTATGCAAACCACAATGCTTTCCAAATAGTGCTGAGTTGAACTATTCTGCAGAGCACTTCCCTCATCTTACATATACAGAAAGTCAGGCACAGGGATGCTAGGTGACACTCACAACCATATGCTGAGGCTTTCTTGTATATGGAACATTTTGCTTTCTGTTTTCACATGCAACACATTCACACAAGGATTTTGGTATGGTTTCAAACAGAAGTTGGCTCATAGGTCCCAACTCAGTGGTACATGTGAAATCAGAATCTAGATTTCTTCAATAACCTCTTCTAATACTCCTCTTCCACACCATTAACATGCATTTGACTTGCTTTAATTTAGACTGGTCTGCAGAACAGCTGAGCACAATGTTAAAAGAACTAACGCATTCTTCCTTTTAAGCAGCCTTGAGACGGTATGTGATTTATACAGTGAACAATGGAAGACAAATTTCATTCATCCATCTCACCTTATAATTTTTTTTGCACTATAAATACAGATGAACAACTGAATCAAGGGATTCTAGTGAGATCAAAAACAAACCTCTAATAGTTTTTGATGTCACTACAAGCCCACAAGAGAATTCTAGTTCCATAACTCAGAACATGGCAGCTTCTCTATTTACATAGTTAATGAATTGAAGTCCCAGACCTAGGTCCTGAATATGCTGTAGGCCCTACTCCTGCTGCTCTGTCACTGCTATCCTTTGTCCCCTTACTACAACACCGTTAGAATGTTACCCTTCCTAAATTTATAAATGTATAGGGGAAATTTACTATAATCAGTCTTGTATTTCCAATTACACACATTCTGATAGTATTTTCTACATAGAGCTTTAGATCACATTTGTACTATACAAGAAAAAATTTACATTTGAAATGTACTGAATCTCTTAAAATATTATAAGCTACTTATTTTTACAATAACCATGTTCTCACTACACTTTCATAATACAGTCTGTGAAGCAATTCAGAAATGATTAAGTAATTCCTCAGCAGTTAAAACAATGAAAATCTTCCAATGTGGACAAAGCTGAATTGGAACTTAGGTAGCATAAATACGTTTTAGAGGCTTAATCATAAAAATTTCACTGATGTCCGTCCATCATTTTCCTTGTGTTTTTCTTCCACCTGCACTCCTGAGCTACCTCTGAGCAGCAGGCCCATAGCTTATGTTCCAGTCCATATTTTCTAAGCAATTAGAATATGCACAGCGTAACACACACACACACAGTTTAGTGCTGAGAACAAGCACGGACTTATCTAGCAGTATTTGCTTAATCCATTGACCACTAGAACTGGTCGAGAATGCTGCACAAGTCAGTGGTTTCAAAGAGGAAACAGCAGTGCTGCAAGCAGAAACAGCATTTATTCTCCCTGGTCCAAGAAGGGAATGAAATGCAGTCATCAAATAAACATTCTTGTGGCAGACACAAAAAGTTACAAAGATATGCTCCACTACTTTATAGCCATTAAAATTCATCTTCTTTCAGTTAGGGCTGGTTAGGTTTTGAATCACATTCTCATCACAGCAGAAGATTGCTGCTAGGCAAAACCAGCTACTAAGTTGTGGGGAGTGCTACCATCCCTTGCATAGACCAAGATACAGTGTTGTTCTTTCCAGATCTATTTATAGAGCATATTGTACTGTACATGTGCCACGGATCCTAATGTGAGGAAAATTATATAGATATTCAAAGCATGACATATTGATTCAACATATTGAACGGATTGTTTTTTCCTCTATTTATTTAAATGATTATAATAGTTTATAGTGAGCTTAGCCCTTGAGACAGATGGTTGTAAACTCAAAATTTAAGTTTTAAATAACTGTATTAAAATGAAGTAAATTATTTTATCCACTCTCCTCATTAGAAGGAGAATCAATTTATCTAAACACAGTCTTTAACCCTCTCCTGAGTTGTTTGTGACTGTTTATCAAAGGGAGCGAACTTCCTAAATCATGACTGGAATTCTAAAATTTGTTTCATTAAAGTACGACTCGTAACACAGTACTACTGACATTATGTTGGGTAATTTCGGTTTTAGGGCAACAAAGGGAGTTCTACATTTATCAATTTTGAAAAGAGTCTTAAGATGTAATTATAGCTTACACCTCACCTTATTTTTTGCAAGAGAAAATTTCTGACCTGGCATATAAGCATAAAGTAAACCTACATAAGTCATGCAAATGAATAATACTGATCTCCTTAAAGACTGCAGGTCTACAACACCAACACTCATTAAGCTAGATCAGTGGTTTCCCATGCTCTAATGCTGATGAGCTGACCTCCAATTTACTTGAAACACCACCAGCCTATCTTCACCTTTACTTTGAAGAAGCAGCAAGTTCTGCACACTGCATGTCCATGAGAGGAAGTTAGTGACCATTCCATGACACCATGAGAGGTGTGAATATATATTTTTTAAGGCTTCTTAGTATCCTTTACTAATCTGTAATGCCAGATGTTACAACAGGTATGAAAATGCTGCAGTAATACTAATCTAGTCAGCAACTTTACGTGCATGTGTTTTAAGTCATTTCTTCTTATTGAGAGAAAATGAATATAAAAGAAATCAGTATTTAAAGAAATCACATCTGATGTGTCATTTGATAGAGTTGTTGGCATTTTTTTTGTGTTTAGCCATTCTGAAAAATCAAACGTGATAAGCTAATACACAGCAATCTAAATCTTGTGATGAAATGGCAGATTGTGTTCATAAGATGACAAAAGAAATAGCAGAAAACTTATTCTGAGCAATAACTGTAAAAATTATACAGCTGTGTTGTCCATTTATTTTAAAAGTTCTTCTATTTCTGTAGAAGTCCTCCTAAGGATATCAAGTCAGTTTAAGTTTACTTCCTCGGGATTTTGAACAATCCCCATTGCAGGCCAAATATCTGAGTAAAAAGTTAATCTCTGACAGAGCTTTCTAAAGCAGCATCCCAGGTGTGTATTTCGGCCTGAAACCAAGCTGAAAAGATGGAGACCTCAGCTATAAGGCCTAACAAGTGCAGTACAAGCATTATTCTGTATTCTCTCATTATCTGTTTTCTTTAGTATTGCTGAGGCATAATTTGCATTGTCAGAGAGATATTACTAATAAATAGCTGCTCATTTGAGATAGTCACATATTCCATTCCATTTATCTCCCCAATTTCAAGAGCCGAACATGCAAGTCTTATTCATATCAGTTAATTAATTCTGTATTTGCTGCAATTGTTTAAGAATTTCCTGAGATAAATATCTTGTTTTAGACACAAAAAGTAACTAGTATATACCAATATTATGCAATGATATATAAAGGTCCAAATTAGTTAGAGAAACTTGGTCAATAAAACTAAGTTTTCATGTTTAATTAATTATTTAAAAGAAATAATATAACAGTGAACAAAACTGAAAGCCATTGGCTATGAATAAATACACTTTTCCAAAAGGCTACTAAAAGGTTCCTATAGTAATTATTATTAATAATGAACTATTTGGCTAAGGAGTAATCACTGTCATGGATCACAAAATAAGTAGCACAAAATGAAGTGCAAAACATTCATGTAAGAAAGCAGAACTAGATAAACTAATATAATACATAAATTGCTTTTGGCTGTAATTATCTTTCCCACACGTTTATATAATTTTGGTATGTTATTATATGTTTTATCCCACAGGGAATTTTAATTTAGGACCGCAATTAGCAATATGCATCCTTCACAAAAGCTACCAGTCCCATCTCCAAACCTGATTTTACATAACTCTGCAAACAGTAACTGGTTTTATATACACTGTGGTAAATCCAGTGACAGATACATTGCAGGAACAGAAGTTTAAAGAATATGTGTTCTTTACAAGGACAAAATTTTCTTTCTCTTGATTTCTGTGCCACATAATTTACAACAACTTTTTAATATACGATGTCATTTGGAACATACAGCACCCCATTTCATATCGATTAAAAAGTGTTTGAAAACATTTTATCACATTTTAAAATACAATCTGCATGTTTAGCTCCACCGTTGATATCCACAAATACAACAGATACTATGCGTGGAAAGCATCATAAGTAGATCATAAAACAAATACTTTGACCAACACCACAGGGCATTCTATGCCTTCAGTCAAAGCACAGCAATTAATATGAAATTCTAAATACAGAATATAATGCCACATAAATAGTATAACAGCCAAGTCCTGTCTAAGAAGCCATATGTTTTTTCCCATTGTTCAAAAAAAGGAGATGACTTCCCGTCACTTATGTTTCTGATTAGCAAGGTGATTTATGCCACAATCACTAAAAATGCCAGCAAGTGAATGAGAAAATGCATAGTGACTGCACCAGATGTGCACAATAAACAGGAATCCCATTGTAATCTCTGGTACTTAGTTTATATGAAGGTAATGTAAGAAACACTCTTGGATATGGCAAAGTCACTCTTTTTTTACATTTGACTATAAATGATATGAAATAAATTGTGTGTTTTATACTTTATGGCATGCATACATTGATAAATTAGGTACAGTTTTGTATCCCGACTTATCTACAAGACAAACCTGGCTAAGATCATGGGGATTAATTGCTTCAGAAGTGTGAAATGCAGCTTTTCCATTCTTTTCTGCACACTCAGTGAAGAAACAATGATTAATCACTGTTTAACTATTCTCTTGAGGATCTACAAGATTGCCAAAGCAGGACTTATCCTCATAAATCCAAAAAGCACAGGTTTAGATTTGTTGCCAACAACTGAAAGAACATGAACTTAAAGCCATTCGTTATCAGATTAAAACAATGTCAAGGCTTTAGAACCCCTACCAGTGCAAAATTCTTTATAATCTGCATCTAACAATGGAAATTGGATTATCAAATCAGATTAGTGAAAAAATGTGTTTTTATGTACATAACCCCCCCCCCCCCAATCATTGCCACAAGTAAAACATTCTCATAGCAATAAAGCCACTATGCTTCGCCCAGAATAACAGAAGCACTTTCTTTAAACAGGAATGTTTCCTAAGATATAAAAGTTCAGTTAAAATAATAAAAAAAATCTAAACAGTTAAACCACATCCATTTGTTTTAACAAATCCCACTTATATGTGTTAAAGCACGTGAAACTCTGTTTTAATCTCTCTCCTTTTTGGTAGTGTAGGATTGCACTGATTACGGTGCTTTGCATTTGTCCAACTTCATAATCAATATATAAAAAAAATAACATTATTAATAAAGAGGAAACCATGTAAAAACAGATCAATTGATCATAAGAGAAATGCAAAAATTTTCCTTTTAAAAAAAACTTCCATTTCAAGAAGACATTCAGAAAAAGGCAAAATATTATCAGAGATGTAACACACACCCTACTGTATAATCGCTGTCTGCAATTGAATCAGAGGAGTGACAAAAAAAAAAGAACAGTTTAAAAATGTCAGTCTTTTCTTGTGCCTAAGGACATAAGAATCACTGATGTCAAATACCTGGTCAAGATCCCTATCCAGGGGAGGAAAAAAAAAAAAAAGAAAAGAAAAAAGCTCCCATACATTCAGAAGCTTGAAACGTGAGGAAAGAAATGAACAGCTAATCATGCAAATATCCCATGTCATAGACACTGAATGCAGTAGCAGAGAGGAAATACTGTTAGAGCTCTTAAGTCCCTGGAAGAATCCCTCAGTGGGGTGGGAGGTAAGCCTATGACTGGCTGTTACCAGCAGCCTGAGGCTGCCACCACTGCCCAGCATCTGGGCAGCTCACTCAGCCTGCCCTGCTGCGTGGCCTGACGACATGCCAGTTTGTGCCAGCCTTGCCCACAGCCCTACTACCCCACTGCCCCACCATGCTTTTTTTTTTTTTTTTTTTCTTCTGTACTGTCTTCTACTTGGCTACTGGCAAAAGTGAAAAAGTCGACCCTAAAACTCTCTGCAACTTCATCCATGTTGTCTCTTTATAGCATTGTGCTTCATGTGTCTCTGCAATATCCAGGCCTTGAATTTTTTGCCTTTTGGACAGTTTAATTACTTAATTACAACACAGAAGCTATAAACAAACTTAGCTCTGGAAATCACGGTACCAGAATTTTTCAAATTATACTGCTTTACGTTGTTCACAGCATTTAATATGAATTAATTTCTTACTTCATTTCTACATAGGTAGCTCACATCCCAGTGGTCCATTAAGAGAAAAGGCAAAAAGCAACTGGGCTAAGAAAAGACTAACAATGATTCAGAGGATAAGAGGAATAGTAAGTCTTCCTCTAGGTGACATCAGCTTCAATGTAAGCTGGTAAAAAAAAAAAGAGGAAACTTGGTTGTTCACTCATGCAGACACCGCAATCACATGTCCTCCACTCACTACAGCACTGACTACACAAGAGAGAAATAAATCCTACCCTGCATCACCCGTTAGCTGGTATCATCCATTTTGATTTTTCTGCAATTAATCTTAGTTTCACAAATGATAAGAGCTTGATTCAGATCCAGGTCAGTGAGGGTGATTAAGCTTGTAACAACAAAAAACTTTACTTTTTGAGATTTCAGGTCTCAGGCATTAAAGTAGAGACCTAATCAGGATTTAAGCTCCTTTTTTTTTTTTTTTTTTTTTTCACATCAGTTCCTAAGGCAAACTAGTGTCAATGAAATCCCACAATATGACTAACAGTCACCCATGTCTGTAAAACACTTCAGTACTTCCAAACACAAATAACTAGCTTATGTCTACAAGGGTTTTCCCTCTTAAGCAGGCCAACATATATTTTTGCCCATTCCAAGAAACATCTGACAAACACTGACCTGACAGGCTGGAAAGCTGGGCAAAGAGAAACATTATGAGGTTCAATGAGGGCAAGTGTCAAGTCCTATACACAGGGAAGAATAACCACGTGCATCAGTACAGGCTGGGGGCTGACTTGCTGGAAGGGTACTCCGCAGAGAAGGACACAAGTGTCCTTAACAGCAGGTTGATCATGAGTCAGCAGTGTGCCTTGTGGCCAAGAATGTCAGTAGTATCCTGGGGTACACTGAAAAGAGAGTGGCCAGCAAGTCAAGACTGGTGATCCTCCCTCTCTACCCTGCCCTGATGAGCAGCAGCACCTGGAGTATTGTGTCCAGTTCCAGGCTCCTCAATTCAAGAAGACAGGGAACATCTGGAGAGAGTCCAGTGGAGGATTACAAAGATGATCAGTGGCCTGAGGCTTCTCCCTTGGGAGGAAAGACTGAGAGAGTCTCTCAGTCTGGGACTGTTCAGCCTGGAGAAAACTGAGAATAGATAATATCAATGTTTATAAATACCTAAAGGGCAGTTGTCAAGTAAATGAGGTGAGGCGGCTCTTTTTGGTAGTGCCCAGAGACAGCAGAAGGGGTAACAGGCACTCACTGGAACACAGGAAGTTTCATCCCAATATGAGAAAGAGATTCTTTACTTTGAGGGTGACAGAGCAAGTGAACAAGCTGCCTATATAGGATGTGGAATCTCCTTCCCTGGAGATCTGCAAATGGCTAACATGCCATAAGCCAGCACATCTTACATTGCAACATATTTTCTTTGAAATGTGTATACCTTGTTTTGGGTTGCAGTTTTTTGTTTTTTTTTTTTTCATTAGAGGCAATGTATTTCTGACAAATTCTTATTGAAAATTATAAGTACAGCAAACAAGACTGTACATTAAGGAAAGGCTTTGAAATGCAGTGTCTGATACATCTATGTAGGCTTATTGTGTATTTTTCATAGCAGTAGAAACATTTTTAACTACCTCCAGACATTTTCCTCTTGCTATGTTACTACAGCATTAACTTGCTCTCCTATTGGTGTAGTCAGCAAAACATCAAAGGTCAAGAGAAACAAGGAATATATCATCTATTGATCAACACATTGCAAAATGATCCACACTTCTTGAAAAAAAGTTCAAAATACTTTTGCAGTTGAAGAAAAGAGTTTGTGCTTATGGTCAAAGATGCTCATAATCAGCTACTACAATATTAGATAATCAATTTACTCCTTGTTTTAAGTGTATTCTTGATAACGTTGCTCCTCCCAGACCTTGAGACTGAAGTAACTACATTTCTTCCTACTGTTTTCATTTCACTCAGAGAGCCATTACCGAAGAATTCAGACAACCTCCATTACTCCTCATTCTAGCTGGACTTCAAAATGCATTGTACCTAGACACAAAGTCTTCACTATTTGCAATATTCCTGCTGAAAAAATACTCTAGAACTTCTCCTTAGTAATATGGCTAACAACTGTAAATGTAACAACTCCTTGGGTTTCCCCACAGTTCAAATAATTTCCCGGTTTCTTGTTTCTCAACCCCATGGGCTAAGCATAAGGAGCTCTGAAAACTTCAGGTGGAACTACTCTTTGTAATCTTTTTCCTTGGACGTGACAGAAATTTCTGCAGTAATAACCATGTTCCTCTATATTCTCCTTCTAAACTACTACTAGACTATCAACTGCCATAGGAAATAATTTCAAACAAGCTTTATCATTTTATACATTCCATATCATTTATTTGTTCTTTTCCCTACCACAACTCACACACAGATATACATTCATACATGCACACAAAAGAGACATCAAGATAACAACTGTCCTCTGAAGAAAGGACTAAAATACTCAAAATGTTTCAGAGGAACGATGTTTGGCAAAAAGCTTCTTTTAAAATAGAGTACAAAAAAAGGACTTCATGTATGGGCTCCTCAAATAGTGCCTCCTACCATCTCCACACATCTCTGGGATTCAGTCTCACACTGAAGTTGTAGAACACCCATCAGCTTTCACATGGACTATGTCATACTAACACATCTGCAAGCACCTGTAGCTCTTTCAAATTGTCAGTTGGTACAGAATGCTTTAAAGCATCTTTTCAGCAATGCAGACTAAAGTAACACCTTTCTCAACAGCAATTAAAATTAATCTTTATCTTCATCAAATGCAATAGGTACTGCAACCTAAAGCTGCTGAATGATAACTCTGTGCTCCCACACGTCTGTCAACCAAAGCAGAGCCTTCTATGACAAGATTATTTTTTCTTGCTGCACCAGACAGAGATTTCTCAAAAGCCAATCAGAAATCATGAAACAAATTCACAACAAAAAATAAGTTATAGCCAAAAGCTTCGTTGCCTTCTGTTTCAAACACAAGGAACATTCCTTCCATTCTGCATCATCTAGCATTGACAGATGGAAGCACATACCTACAGAATTGCATTTTTTTCCCAGAGAAGAGAGAGAGAACTGCCCCATCTAAAAACGTCAGTCGTATTAACCAATATCAATAAATATGGTTATATTATTTAAAGCGGTCATACTAATAAATATTGTTAAGGTGAAAAGTGCCTAGAGCTCCATTAATAAGGGTAGGATGAAAATCTATCTAAATGCATGAAATAGAAATGCTTGCTGTATTGCAAACAGGAACATTTTTACTACAGCAATTGTATTAT
This sequence comes from Phasianus colchicus, assembly GCF_987193195.1. Taxonomy (NCBI): domain Eukaryota; kingdom Metazoa; phylum Chordata; class Aves; order Galliformes; family Phasianidae; genus Phasianus; species Phasianus colchicus. The sequence continues at coordinate 18,968,402 of NC_143441.1, read as the reverse complement.
GAAAATGAAATATTCACACATGTATGTGTGCATTCATATGTGTGTATCTATATAATATACATCAGTTGGATTGTATATGTATAAATATACCTATATATTAATAACAGACTTTTTTTCCTTCAAGAGTTAGAAATGTTAGTGGTCATAATTTCATTCAGTAATATGAAAACTCTAAAGCATATGTCATTTGGGCAAAGCAAGTTCGGATATGCAATTTTTTCCAGGAAATACTGTAAATAACATCTTTGCATTTTTTTGACAGAAAATAATGAAATAGAATGAAAGAAAAGGAGAAGGATTGTAACATTTTCTAGCTATTCAGCAATTCAAAGAGCCATAAATTGAATTCTTGAAGTTTTCACAGAATGCACACCTTCACGTTCATAACTTACAATAAAAACATTATAGAAAAGTTTAAAGCAAAGACACCTAGACAACTTACAAGTATCATTTTTCACATCTTTTGACTAAGATGACTTTGTCATTTTCATCTTACATGAAGACAAACTAATGCTAATTATTTTTTCTTAAAATTATCAAAATCAACCACAGAAAACATAGGAATTACTTAAGGATTCTATTTCTTACTTCAGAGACAGACAGAAACAGAGTTCTAAGAGTCTGAATTCTGAACTACACAGGCATCTGAAAGGAAAGAGCTCACATTTGAAAGGTAGATTTATTCCTTCTATTATCTTACAGCGTCCTCTGATTCGATATATCAAAACAGAAAAATGGAGGTACAGAGGAAACTGAACGTGAACTTCTGTATCTGTAATGATCTGTATGTTTCATTGCAGATTCAGAGAAACAGAAGGCCACAGCTTAATGTGAATGTTCAATTCTTACTAAACAACACAGATTGAAATCAGCAGCACTACTAGGGTCCACAGTGTTAACATAAGTTGTTTAACTTGCAAACAAAGTGACTTGTCATCATTTCTTTTAAATACTTCTGCAATCTTTTTTATTATTTTTATTGGTCCCTAAATGGTAGCAGAAATTCTTAGAAAGTCTGGATCCAAATGTGAAAGGCTAATGTTTTCAAAAGCAAAGCAGCTGTTCTCTTCAAATTTCATTAAGAATTATCCTTCTTAAAGGATAATTAAAGTATTAATGGATGGATACTGTCATGAGTTGGAATTACAATTTTACCACTTTTATTAAAGCCAGCAATTATAAAAGCATCAAGGTGTAGAGAGATCCAAAGGTTTATGTCAGTTCCAACTGACTAGGGAAAAACATTTAGTTCCACAGAAGTTAGAACATGTGCTACTGTGAAGCTGTGAGACTTTCAAAAAACAATGAGCGCTGAAAATTGTTGGAGGGCTCCTAATGTGCTTGGACTCAGCGGTTAAGGTCCGCTCCTATTTTACCAGACAGTAACAGAAGTATCTTCCAGTGAAATGGAATCATCTGTACTTGCTTCAATACAGAAGTGATTTCTCAAGAAGATAACAGGAAATTAATTAAAGGTGATCTGCTTACAAAAAGATACAAAACTAGCAAAGAAAGGTGACATCGTCTAAGAGAAAAAAAGGGCTCTAATCAGGCCTTTGAAGTCATCACAACTACATGTTTGATAGTGAATATCTAAGGTTCCAAAGTACTTTTTTTTTCTGAAAGTTCAAGACATATAGCTGGAACAATCTTCTCCTTTTGAAGCAATTTCCTTTTTTTCCCCATGTGATGTGACTCTTGCAATGCAAATGAATACATGTGCAGTGAAGGATTAACACATCGCTTTATTTTTTCTTGTTTAAATAATTCTGTGCAGACAACACAATTTATTGGTATAAAGTAGGATTTATGGTAATATATTTCCTCTTCAAGACATAAATAAGATTCTTAATAGTTTTCTGTAATTCATTTTCATATAGTACCACATTCTCATACATTTACTAGCATAACGCATCTGCTAGAATAGCAATTGTGTACCCTGAACACTATTTTAAAAAACTCTTCAATACTAACAATCTGCTAGAAATACTGTTATCCCTCGTCTTCCAGAATTCATTGTCTACTTCTTGCAGCCTTTTATCTTCCCACTGTATATGCTAGATTTTACAGAAAAAAATACAACACAAAACAGAGACTCGCAACATTTCAAAGAATATGAAAGCTATGAAGCTAGAAAAGTAGAATGTTATACTGAAGTAATTATCTGAAAATTTACAGAAGGCTACAGGTCTTTTTTCAACATTTCTCCTCACTGTGTGTTGTATTGCCTTCATTTCCTGAGAAGTTAACTTTTCAGTCTGGTGGTGATAATTAAAATACGATATGCACATATGTCTGTTTTTTTTTTTTTTTTTTTTTTTTAAACACGGACAGAAATTATGTAATTATTCAAATTATATCAGAATTTATATTCAGAAAATTGATTGTCAGTCAGAAGTGTCTTCTTTATGAAATGACAAAACAACTGCATTAAAAGCAGATGAATTCTAGCATGAATACCCACTTAGAAAATTCTGCCTTTGGTTAACATATTTTTAACATTTTAGCTGTTGTTGGGCTGCCCTACACTAAAAGGATTTTAGTAAATTTTTGTCCAGAAGAACTAAGAGATCAAAGAATGGGATATATGATTGAATGGAAGACTGAACTATGTATTAAAATTTTAGATTCCTAGCCTACTAACACGCAGGAAAAGAAGCATTTTCCATATAATTCCACATATCAGTTATCTGAAACACACTCCCTGGGTCTTAAGATATGACCTACTCTGTTGCTAGTATCTCCTCTTTCAGGAACATTCTTCAAGGAGCGCAATGGATATTACCACACAATAGAAAAACATCCACAAGCACAGGTGAAATTGAGAAGCTTTGCCTAAACTATAAGTTTCTTCCCCATTGCTATCCACATAGGAGTTGCATAAGTGTTCTGAAATGCAGAAATAGATATACACATACACATGCACGTATAAAAGTTATTGTCAGTGTATAAGTTACTACTACCCTGAGACTGAAATAATTTATGTAACATCTGTTTTCATATTTTTTCTAATTTTTTCTAATTAACATGCATATTTAACGCATAAATGCTCAGACCACCTATTTTTCTGCTGATTTTGTCCCTTTCCTAAGTCATATGTTCCTGTGGGGTGCTCACTATAGATGAAGTATTAAAATTGGAGGAATGCCGGGTGAATAGTAAATAAAGTATTGCAGACTATTCAAAAGAAGAAAGTATGCTATAAAAATGATCTTAAAAATCCGCAACTATGGGTGATAATATTAAAATAAAGGGAATTCCAAAGAAATACATTCTCTTCATCATACATTAATGTGGAATGGGTATGGCTACCACCCTTGCCCAAGACAATGATTCAAAGTAGTCTCAGCCTCCAAACTTCTGGCATTTGTAATTTCAGCTTGTATATAAATATACAGAGTAAAATTCTAAGCTGGTGGAAATCAAATTTTAGTGATATAGGATTACACAAGGTTTGTTTTGTAGTTCTATTTTTCTTATTCCTCACTGCAATTGCTAAAAACATTCACTTGATAGTAGACATTACAAAGAAAGTCAACTATAACAGAAAGACCCCAGAAAAGAATAATAAAAATAAATGTTAATACACTGTTTTTTTTTCATCCATTATCAAATGTCTGAAGGCAAGTTAAAAAAATCTAAAATGTGGAGAAAAACAATCAAGGAAGAATCCTTTCATATTTACAGAACTGGAGAGGAAAAACAGCATATGTTTATACAATCAAGTTTTTCCTTAGTGGAGTTAAAAGCCGTGAATATGTTTTAGTGCATTTTTCACCCAACATCTTGTTCCCTCCAGTTTTTTATATATCAGAAATGTTCACGAGTTGCTTGTTTTTAATAAAAAAACCAAACAATTATTTCAGTGATTAAATAAAGAACTGTTGTTTCAGATCTCAAAGGAAGAGAAAGAAAAGCACATGCTTTCCATGTACAATGTACATGAACTCTGGTTTTGCTGTACGCCATCAATGTTTGAATGAACTTAAAATCTGTAATGGAGTGCAAAACAAAACAAGAAGTAGGGAGGGAAATGGGAGTATGCCATCATTCTTGCAGCTGTGACAGATCTTTTCCATTTTGCTATCCATGGCAAAAGTCTATTCATCCCTAGAGATGGCATGGTGTCCCCATCCAAGTCTAAACAGTATCCTCTTGGGTCTGAAAGTATCTCAGGCCCTAAAAGTTCCAATATTCCTGAGCTTATCTCAATTTAGCCATTATAAAGAAAGGGACATCTTTGTAATTTGCCACCTCACCAGTATGCAGAAGACATGGTCAAATTCTATCATTGTTAGCTTTGACTATCTTCTCAGAACCTTCCCTACAGCTTTCACGAAATGCAAAGTTAGAAAGGCAATCACATTCCCGGTTCATCACTGAATGGCAAGTGATGTAACAGGGAGCCTGTAAGGCAGTATAGTACATCTCCTGCATTTAATCAGCTTGTTCTTTAACTGACCTGAACGACACTACTTTTCATAATAATTAAACACAAACTGCATTAAGCACTTATCTTCCTTCTCTTTAGTCTCTCTGCAACCTCAGATACACACATTTTTAAAAAGCAACCTCTTAAACTATTATAAAAGAGAGCAATCTATCTTTACCAGAAATTGATATGTTAAATTTCTTTTAAGCTCTCATTCTCCTTAATAAAAATTAGGCACATGAACTCCATTTCTGAATAGTAATTTGCCACAACTAAAGGTGCACCTGATGAATATATAAATGCTGCAATCTCATGATTACAATTATTACAGTGGTGTGCTCTTTAATGAAACTACAACCTGGTTCTTTGCCAGTATTTACATGGAAGATCTTAACAGGATAGCCTGTGAGTGAGGTGGACGCTTCATCCTGCCAAATTCTCCAATACAATCAGATTCCTTCAGCATTCTGCCAATATCCGCCATCCATGGATGAATTCCTTCTGAAGCTCTTTTGAGCTTATTATGCATCTTCCTATACTTTTGCATGCCCTTAACACCTTAACAGGGTATCGCTAGCTGCACTCCTTAAAAGTAAATGTATTACAAGCTGGTGCTTATAAATGTATTAAAATTAAACATTAATCCACACAATCTTATCCTATTTTCAAACAAATGTGTGTTACAAACTCCTTTTCAGTCTGGCCACACTGGTTCTTTACAATATTGTTAATATAAACTACAGTTTCTCAGTTTCTCCACCAATCCCCAAAGCCTTTCCCTTCATTTTCAATCCTGTCTCATTTTGGAGAAAGACTTCACCAGCAAGCTCCTATTTCTTAGACAGTTTAGACTGGACAGCAGCCCCTTTGCTTGCCTGAAATGGGCGTACAATCCACAAGGAATTATGAAACAGCAACTTGTAGCATCATGCAAATTCCACTGGTTTTTATTTCAACCACTAGGTATAGAAAAAAGTTTTCAGTAATGTTTTCTCAGATGTGACACAAGTAGAATTGCAGCTTTTTTTACATCGCAAGTCAATATTTTCACTATCAGGACAAAATTGAAGCACAATTTTTCTCAGTTGCTAGAGGATAGACGAAAACTTCTGTTACAAAGAACAGTGTCTCCTTTTAAAGGACAAAAACCAGAGCAGATGATGTACTATATGGCATGGTTTAATGTTGAGTTAAATGAAATTCTAACTGCTTCCATTTACATTGTATTTGAGATTCTGTATTCATAAAGTGTCATTAGCACCTGTTACCATTCACTTTACCAATAAATTCTGAACTAAAATTTCATTCACTTTGAAAAGATCTGAATTACTCTACTGTTACCAAGAAAGCATCTCAATCCTTGCAGATGAGCTAACATTCATGCACCCTTTTGCGCTCATCATTAATAAAAAATCTGCATATTAAACAAAAGGTATACTGAAGACAGCATTTCAGGAATTCCACCATCTTTTCCCCCTTGTCAATTCTAACAGCTCAGAGATTCACACTCATAAATTCCAAAATGGAAGTGTTTCAAAACGATTTAGGATGTTGCTAATAAGAAAGGTCAATATGAAGTTCTTCAATTTGGGGCTGTGCTATGACATTCATTGATCATGATTTTGCTTACAACCACTTCTCACCTTCTGCGAGCGCTCTGCAGTGCAGAACAGTAACTACTACTGCTCTCAGGTAAAAGCATGGTGATATCCCTTGCATAGACTAATATAGGAACATTTTAGAAACTTAATTTTTATCAACAAGGATTCAAGTCCAAAGCAACAATTTCTATCTTATTAAGAAATTTCTGATTATGAATTTGATTCAATTTTCTCTGTCAGTTACATTTACAGCACTCAGATTAGAGATTTAAGGATAAGAGCGCATCAGTAAAAGTGCATCAACAAAAGCTAGTGAAGAGTGCATTTGACAGCAACAGAGAAAGGTAGTAAAAACAGTCAAAACCCTTTTTTTTTTTTTTCCTGTGGAAATAAGGCTACCTGGTTAAAACCTGTAGGACCAATCTTGTAAATATTTTGAGTATGTGTACATACAAAATATCTGTAAATTGAAATTAAGTTTCCAAAGCATAATGATTGCATAAGTAGGTATCAAGATTCAAGAGTATCAGTTTAAGAGGCACCAAGATACTATAACTATATTCACTATCTTTTTATCACCTCTTCACACAAAGATCAAAACTCTGCACAACAAAGCATCAACTGCAGAAATAAACATCACCTTTCAAACAGTGTATTATGCTTCATCAAGACTTGACTTTTGGTGACTGCAAAATCAGTACACATTAGGTTTGCACGTGGATATGGGAAAGTTGTGCATTTAATAATGAATGCATAACTGGTTGGCCAGAGAATCAAAGAGATTAATCAGTGTAAGCATACGAGAATCTGACTTGATAAGCTGTCTATCACTCCAGTTCTTAAAATGTCTTTAGCATCTGTTTATCTTACCATGTGGTTAAAGCAGTCTTAGATATATAAGGGAGCCCTGAACAAAATGTTTACTCTCCAGCTACAGACTTGAAACCCTGACATACTAAGACCACAGAGAAGAAAAAACATTTCACCCTCTTCAAAGACTGTGCTTACCCATTACTGTCACATCTCTACGTTCACCTAAATTTCTCTTGGACTCGTTAAGCATGTCCACAACTTATTAGGCCTTCCTATTCTCAGCCATTTAGAGGACTGCTTGTAATAACCTTGTACATTTCTCTTTTCCCTAGGAGAAGCAGCTCTTGCTGCTGTGGACAGTAAGCATGCTCTGAACATCACTATTTGGTCCCTCCAAATCCATCATAGCTACAGCAAGCTGGAGATTTTTCTGCCTTCTTCAGCAAATTAGAATCCCACTGGATATAGGAGATGCAAAATACACCTTCTCAAGTAACCAGTGGAGGAGACTGTACAATGTGGGACCCACTTCAATAAATCAAAACAGAAACACGTCACAAAAAGGCTTTATCTGACAAAGACAGGGAACAGGCCTGTAATTTTTAAAGCTGAGAGCTTTCAGTTGTAGGGGGTAGGAGGTAGGTAATAAAATTGATGACTACTTATCACTGTCAGAATGTTTTGTATTTTGTCTTCCCAAATTTCAGTCTTCATAGTTAATTGAAAAAAAATAATCAATGCTTCTGATATACCACTATCAGTTTGTTCAAAGTCTCCAAAGTGCACATCAAAATATGGTCATACTCTGAGAGAGAATGAAGGCATACTACAGGCATTAGAGTTACTGAAAAGCATGACAGCGCTCAGCTGGAAGCATAGATTTTTTTTTTTTCCAAGTCAGATGCATCATCGTTTTTCTTTATGAGAGACTGTCCAGAGCCCAGAGATTGGCCTGCCTTCAATCTTCACAATACTATACTTTTTCCACCACTATCATGAGACATCTTTCTTTTCATGATCTTCCTGTTCTGATCAATAACCTGCAATGAAAGGAGGGCACTAACTCAGTATAGCCTCTTGGTGAACAGACTTAAGTGTGGTTATATTGAGAGACTGCATTGGTAAGCTGCAGGTCCCTGAAAAGCATATACAAAGCTAGCATCTTTACAATGATTTACTGAAAGCAGCAGCTCGTTTTAATAAAACCATCCCAAAACATAAAATTGATTGAACCAACTGCTGTGTAGGGTATACACAACAGCTGATCAAAATCACTCAAGATTTTAATTCCTATAGAATATCTCCAGAGCTTGTAGAGCTTTTACCACTTTATTACTTCAGTTCTGATACAGAACTCACACAAGCAAAAAAAAATAATGTTGGCTGATACTTGTCCTGAAATTTAGATAAATTCAGAATAATATCACATGCAAAATGAAAAGTTGAACATATTTGATAACCAACAGAAGTTTTCATAATGTAAAGACTATTATCTTCCCATTTATCACTCTTCAAATGATATAGTGTGCCTTGATTAATTGTATTTCAGAGAAGTTCCTAAAAATACAATACAGATTACTTCTAAAATATATCATATAGTACACTCTGAGGGCATTACATTTTTTCAATTTTAAGACATTTTAATGTATAGATTTATAATATAAAAAGATCACTGTGATTTGAAAAGGCAGAAAAAGATGAAAACTTGGTCCAAAGCAAAAAGATGCAACAGCTAACTTTACTTTCCTTATACAAAATATTACTGATAAGAGTTTATCTATTTCGTTGAGCCTAACAAGAGGTTCACCTTTTCAGAGTGTGCTACATGAAGCTTTGCTTGCCTTTTATATAGTAAAGTAATTTTATGGTATTGTGTCACAATGAAGGACAAAGATAAGCCAACTGTTTAGATTTCTCTTCTTTATGTTGTGGCTTTGATCACTAACAATGCTGCGTGAACAGCCAACAGAAGGCTGACATTTCATAAAATATGCAGTGATAAAAACTAATACTGTAGCATCTGGGAGCGATATATAAAATGCAGAAATACACCTAATAACTGTGATCTTAAATTACAAGTTACTAAAAGCAAAATAAGCAGCATACCTAAAAGAAATAGCAAGATTAAGGCAGGATTTTTGTGCTTCTACTCCTAAAACTAAATTTAAAAGAATTAATCTAAGATATGCTATCCATTATTCTTTACAACTCCTCTGGTTCCCTTGGATCTTAAAAGCAGCCTTGTAGTAGAGTGCTTTTTTGCCGTATCATTAGGTATCAGCAAAAGCTAAACACATTATAAGCCTTCTTTCTGCTGTATTAATGCTCTAATGCTTTGTAAAATCCCCTTTATTGTCTCTTTTAAAATATCAATCATGCAAAATACATATAAAACCCAGTGACTGACTCTTCGCTGGTAAAGGAAAAGCTGAAGCTCTGCCCTGACCAAATAAGTAAAAAACCTTCAAATAAGCTGCAATATTAAGTAGATGTCAGATTATAAATTGTATTATTTTCATTTATTTAAGAATATTAAAAACATTCAAGACAGGTTACATAAAATGGAGCAATGCTTCTTAGAAAGCAGTGAATCCCTAAAGAACGTAGAAGTCACAGTAAATAACCAATTGCTCTTACCATGTTGCTGTAGCAAGGGAGCTAACAACAATCCCTGGGTGCATTACAGGGAAATATATGGTAGTACTAAGGACTTGAAATTATCTGCACATATGGCATTATTGGAATACCATATCCAGTGCCTGGTATCTTCAATTTAAAATACAGTTAAAATTAAAAGGATCCAGTAGGACTTACAAAAGTTAGAATCAGGAAAATCTTGTAATGTGTAGGAGAGACAGATTTAAGTTCATTATATTTAGTTTATTTACGATAAGATTAGAGAGGACTCGATTGTGATCTACAACTTACTACATGTCAAAAAGATGTGATAGTCAATAACTTTAATCAAGCATAGAGAAGGATAATAAGACAATTACTGAAAAACAAAACTAGACAAATTTAGCGTAGAGATATGACATCATAGTCATTACATTAGGTCAGCTAGGGACATAATGCATCTCCTTTCCTAACTTAAATATCAACCCAAGTAGAAGAAATTATTTTGATTTAAAAAAATAAAATAATTAAATCCGTATCTTGTACTATGTTAAAGATGGAAGAGCTATCAAAATGATCTCCCCTGTATTTGAAAGTGTTTAAGAAACTGCAACACACAATTAACTTTAAAGTACAGTATTAAAAACCAACTCTATTCTCATTTACAATTTCACAGGTCACACACTTTTCTCAAATTACTCAATATGAAAAAAACTGCTTGATCTAACAATAACAATTTTCTTGCAAGTATATTATCTTTAAAAGAATACATCATTTAGAAGTGAAGAAACAGTGATCATAGAATCATAGAATCACCAAGGTTGGAAAAGACCTGAAAGATCATCCAAGTCCAACCGTTCACCAATTACCAATAGTTCCCACTAAACCATGTCCCTCAACACCACATCCAGTCTTTCCTTGAACACCCCCAGGGTCAGTGACTCCACCACCCCCCTGGGCAGTCCATTCCAGTGCCTGACCACCCTTTCTGAAAAGTAATACTTCCTAATGTCCAGTTTGAATCTCCCCTGCCGTAGCTTGAAACCATTCCCTCTGGTCCTATCACTAATGACACGAGAGAAGAGGCCGACCTCCAGCTCACTACAACCTCCCTTCAGGAAGTTATAGAGAGCAATGAGGTCTCCCCTGAGCCTCCTCTTCTCCAGGCAGAACATTTCCAGCTCCTTCAGCCTTTCCTCATATGGCCTGTGTTCCAGACCCCTCACCAGCTTTGTTGCCCTCCTCTGAACACGTTCCAGGGCCTCAATGTCTTTCTTGTAATGTCTTGTGATCTATGTGATGAGTTCAGCTCATGAACATAATCATCCAGAATCATATTGTTTTTAGAACAATAATATGAAGCTGAAATATCAAAAAACAAACCTAAACCAATTGCCCCAATTAATCTGAATATAATGGTGCAAAACCTGCTTAAGGCACCATAAAAAGGGTGCCACTTCCTCAGAACAGCTGTAAGATCTAGAAAAATGACTGAAGACCTCATCTTACTTAGGAAAACAAACTCAGCTTTTTAGTATTAGGACCTCAGTTTGTATGAGGAGAAAAGAAATTATGCATCAGGTGAAAAAGAATGCAAAAGAAAATCCATACTTTGTGCCTGAAGAACTGTGAGACATTTTCTGTCTGAAAAACCCATAACAGTTTAAGTATGTGGGAGGCAATTGTCCTTGTGCTTATAATTAGAGTCTGAATTTAGGGATTTCACTACTTAATGCACACCCACCTGCCTGTTGTTCTTACCATGTTTTTTTATGTCACTTAATGGAGATGAATACTGTTTTCCCACCTCATATTTATATCAAGGCTATTTAATTTTTTTAGGCTGCCATAATAGGTTAAACGGCAGACTCAACATCACTCTTCATCTCCCACTGGACAATGAATGGCATAAGACTGAGAATAGATGAAGGCGTATTTACATTCATAATGTTCTTGACTACAACATTTATGTAAATCATCATTTTACATTTGCAAATACTATAATTCTCAGTTTCAATGAATACTTTACTATTCTTTCATCGTTAACTTACTATGTATATTACATGGAGAGAAAACACCAATGAAAAAGTGTCTCACAGTTTTGTGATCAGAAAACTACAGATCTTCTGTAAAAGGAAAAGCTGCTTAATTTCTACATCAGTCTTACCCTCATACAGGTATGAGCACATGAAGCTTGCAGAAGTTGCTCACATTTTAAATCCACAACATTCTTTCTCTTACTGCATAAATCTTTTTTTCTATTCTTTAACAAACACCATGTAATCACTATGATAACTACAGAACTACATGTAGAGTTTGGGAACACGTTTACAGATGTGACACATGAATGAAAAAATCTGATATAAAAACTTTCATTAGATAAGATCTTCATAGTGCAAAATAAGCTCCTCAATTAAGAGCAAATAGTCGACTCTCCTATCTAGCCTAATAAATACACATTTACACAAAGGAACTGTTCATTTTTATATGCACCTTTCCTGGATTTTACTATTATGGTCAGCTAAAGTATTTCCTTCAATCTTCTAATGATGTATCTGACCCTAAAAATGCTTTCAGAATGAAAAACTGTCAAATGAAATTGGCCCAAATATTCTGACTTATTTTGAAATTAGGAATTTTTTGTTCTGTTATGGTAAATGCTCTATTTAACATCTGTAGACTGTAAATGCAAATACACGTAATGAAACAGCTCAGAACCTACCACCATCTTAGATATATCTATCACTTTTGAAGAGGCGATTCCCTGATACCTAAGAATTGTGATATGAATGAGATAATGTTAATTACTCATCCTAATGAAACAAAACTGGGAATATACGACTAGTCAAGTCAGTCCTGTATATGCAAATCTGCTACTTAATGTATGTCAGTTTTTAAGTTACTCAACATGTCATTAGAAGACTCAACTTCAAAAATGCAAGGACTGTGAATATACTCAAATAGAAACTAATGTTTAAAGAGCAGTGACTTCCCTGGTCACCCTACATTAATAAAAGAAATCTAAAAGGATTTCAAGTTTATGTTGTAGTTTGGCAAATGGAGAACGTATTGACTCAGATGACAAGCCAAACCATCAAGCTTTCTCTCTTATTCAGTACTTCTTTCCACAACTGAACTTGAACTAGTTCATTTTCTATGTAAATAATTAAATTTCCTTAGATTGTGCTGCATGACTGGCAAAAGAGAAGTCAGTAGGACTATCGTCACTGTACCGATGCGAATTACAGCTACCAAACAGGAATTTCTTTCTCTCCAGTGCCCTACAAATAATGTGAAAAAGGACAGCTATGTTGCAGTATTTTCAACAGTAAAATTCATTAGAGAAGTCAGAGTGACCTTAGAATCATAGAGCCACAAAATCACCAAAGCTGGAAAAGATCTCCAACATCATCCAATCCAATTGTTCACCAACACCAATACCTCCCCACTAAACCATGTCCTTTACGGAAAACACTGAAGACATTTCAACGCCAATGCTTAGTATTTGCCACAGGGAAAATACAGACATCTTAAAAATGGCAAAAATTAAAATATTTACAAGAAACAGAATGCTGTAAACTATTTGAATACTGTCAAATTGTAGTATGTAGCTTCTACCATGTTTCTTCTAAGAACCTTGCACAACAATTGTTTTAGGCTCCTGCGTATTAAGTTTGCCCAGTAATCATATGTTCAAGGAAGCAATACATCAGATAAGTAGCATCAAAAAAGTTATAAAATCACATTAGTCAGATTTTCTTTTCAAACTATCTGGGAGCTCTTGCCACATCTCTGTATAAAATAAACTCTCTAAGTAAAAATAAACTAACGCCATGAATGAAGAAAATTGTTTAACAACAGGACTTTCTACTTTATTTGAAGCAGTTCATCTTTTATGATGACTTCTACATTGCCCTTTTGAAATAAGAAAATTTTGAATGAGAATATTTTCATACCCGGTCTACTACATCTTTCCTAACGGCTAATCCTTGAAGTAAAAAGAAACCATAATTGTTTCCCCCCAAAGTGTGGTAAAACCATGCAACTTCCATATCTATAGTTTCCATGGACTAAAATAACCTGGAAGTAATTCAAAATCTACACTTTATCAATGAAAATGCAATTCTTGTATGAAATTATTCATCTGAAGCAAATTTTCACACTATAAAATATCCTAAGTGAAGCACTAAATCCTAATTCGACAGTTAGATATTAATTCAGAATTTAAACATCTTATCTATTTCCCTTATTTTTGCCAAATTTCACTTTCTACAAAGTAAATAAGTTCTTAAAAGTTTCTAAGAAAAATCAAATAGAGATTCTGACTTTTTTTCTTGTACCATTAAATTTGTAAGTAAAATGAAACTATGACAGAAATTTGTGCAACTTTTACAATTTCCTTGCTAAAGAAGAGAAATAAGGCAACTTTCAAGACATACATAACCTTCTAATTGTGTCTTTATGTGATCTCAATACTTGCAAGGCACGCGTGCTCCAGAATAGTCATAAATCAACACTCACCTATGTCTCCAAAATCTAGTTTGATGCTTTGCCCCAGAATTAATGCTTGTTAAAATAATGCTTACTAAAAATGGATCTTGAAGGTAAGACTGAGAAAAAGTAACATTAAAAAAAAAACAACTGCAAAAGCAGATGGCGAGTTTTTAATCCTTCTCTAAAGTCTTAAGTCTGTACAAATATTATTATCAAAGAAAGTGCTTAATATGAAGTCATTTACTGCACATCATTCAGTACAACCTTGAATAAACCCACATGAAAGTGACTTAGGAAGTTCTGAGCTTTTTATGTTCCACATCAATTTCTTTAAATGCATCAGAGCACTGATAAAGAATAACTTCTGACCATGGTAGCTACGGCTACTTTAAAGAAATGCTTTATATTATATATTTAATATACGAGCTCACCGAATACATCTCACTAAGCAATATGTAGAGGGTTTTATATTAATAGGCAGTTGGTCAACACCGTAAATTTTATAAAGCTTTATTAAGTTCCTTTCTATCTAATTACAACTGTCAGCTTGTCACGAGAACAACTGAGAAAGGCTGCTACTTGCATTGAGGATGCAATCCCTAACGTCAGACTCCAACTGCACATGGCTGGCATCTATTTTGAGGGAGTCCATCATTACCATTTAGTCTATATTCAGACATTCGGTGGTATTAAGCGTATGAAGCATATGAAGCACTAAAATCCTGTGAACTTCCCTAAGAATGTGACCTAGTAGTAAAGTAAGTTGCATAGTATTTCCTGGGCAGGAGAAAAAGAGCCAAGCATAATCACAAAATGGAGCCTTCTCCCTTTCAAGAGAAATAGAAGACAGTTTTCTAGAACCTTTTTCTTAAAACTTTATTGGAACATTTTCACAACATTGAATGCATCAGAAACAACTGCCTGTAACAATCACATCTATGATAAGAGAGTCACTTCAAATGCATCAAAATATTATAATCCTGTTTACAGCATGCCATTGGCAATCCAACAGTCTCTCCTCCTGATGACTGTCTTGATGCAGAAACTCTTAAGACTGCAACTTCTAATCCTTTAACAACAACTTTAAAACAATCTTGATTAACAAATTCTCATTAGCATTTAGGATCAACTAAGACAGTAGACCTCTGTTACCAACAATAAACAAAAGCCAAACACAAATAAAAGTCTTCTGACTAGTAATGCCACTTGTCAACAGTGTGATGCTTCTAAAGAAACCTGGAAGTTATCAATACACAGAAGAGAAGATATATAATGAAAGTGTGAAAGATACATACATTAAAGTAAGCAGGTAAGAAGAAGTAAGTTCATGCCATCACATTCTGGTTTTCCAACTAGCAAGGCTGGTTTCCTAAACAAACCATAAAGCAGACACCAAGTATGCTCTGCCAGACTTTTCTGGGCTCTGCCCAAGGACAGCTCAGGCATCAGAGCCACACTGTTCACCATGAGGGGGCAAGGGAAGTGCAGAAGATATATACTGCTAATCTACTGAACAATGTGAAGCACTACCAAATTCATTATGTAATCATCAGCTACATAAAGCTGATAAACCCTGACAGAGATCGAGAGAAGAAACGATGCCTAAAGAGCATGGGCTGGTAACAAAAAGTAGTGCTAATCCTCACTGGAGCCATCTAATAGCCACAGAAATAAAGCTATGGAAGTTGCTGTCAGTAGTAACAGTATGCACCCTTATGTGGAAATGACTTAGCTCAAATCTGAACTTGCTTTTCATTCTTCAAGGCTGAATATCCCGTAAGCTCTGCTACATATGAGAGAGAGTCCTTTGTATACAGATATATCTCTCTACTGCTGATATTTCCAATACAGCCATAAATTAATCACAAGAACATAGGTGCATGGGCCACTCACACTGTAAGAACAGCACCAGAAACACTGCATAAAGTGCTTCTTTTCTGTTCTTAAATGTTTGGTTCATTCAAATGTGCGATGACCTCTATGAGCTGCCTGACAGTGTAACAAATGGATAATTTAGTTACTCCACAAACCACAGATTACTGTAGTATTTGAGAAGCCATCTGTAACAAGATTGAAAGTCACCAGACTTAGACTGGTAGAGAAGTTGTTTGTTTTGGATGTAAAGGAAGTAACAGAAAAATCATTAAAAAAAAATAAAATGCCACACATTTTAGAGCATGTTAGAAACTATGTAAAATCAGTAGAAATTCCTAGGAATTTGTGAATTTCAAATTATAATTAAATATGGCAGAAATTTGTTAACTATTTTCCCTGTAACCCAGTTTACAAAACTAACACTTTAGAATTGGTTTGTAAGACAACAAATATGAACTATTTTGTGCAATTTAATGACTTACTAAGTCAAAAGGTCTGAGTATAAAGCTATATATTACTTCAGTTTCCTCATTAATTATTTCAATAGTGACATAATGCTTGATCAGTTTCATTATTACGACAAGTGAAAAAATCTGGAACACCTGAAATTGGGAATCGTTAAATTAAGCACTAATCTTGGTGAAAATTGGGATAATTTCAAGCAGAGGGAAATAGAGAAAAATTGTCATTTACAAGTATTCTGTCTTCAGAGAAATTACTGATCTGAAACACAGTCTTAACAAAATAGGAATAAGTAAAACATATGAAATGTGTATTATCACTTTCCCATCAATAAATTCTTAACAATATTTATTTCAAAATCTGAAAAATTCAGCTTACAAGTCTTGACATAAATGTCAAACTTATCACAAAGCACATGGATAAATAATTTTAAAACAGTTATATCAGTATGTGCAATACTAAGCTTCCTCACAAATCTCTATTGCAGTGGTCTTCTCTGAAGTAACATCCATAGCTTTCCTTAATGACTATTTTCACATTTTCCAAAGAAGAGCTGTAGGAAGGAGGAGGAGTTGAACTACATGATCTTTAAAGTCCCTTCCAACTGTAAGGATTCTGTGATTCTGTAAGAAAAAAGATGATGGACAGAAGATTCATCCTTCAACAGAAGGGGGATAAGGAAGAAGATGAGTTTTGGCAGTCTATTTGAATCACAGAGACAGAGCAGGCAATTTCATTGTTCTTTCTTCCCACTCCTTTGCACTGAGAAAGCAACAAGCAGCAGATCTATTGATTATATGCATGGGTAGGTAAATCACGAGATAAAACAGAAGGTAAGAGCAGCAGTCACAGCTTTGAGCTTGCATCTTCAGTATCAAGACTTGCCCATAGCTGGTCTACCATGGAACACGCATAATAGCCGCGTCATCAGAGCCATACATACATATCTGGCAGGTTATGCAGCAACCACTGCTGCCTGAAGCTAGTCTTCTTTTCTGAACATTACAACTCCATCACAAAGAGCGAGAGGAGGGAAACACTACAGCATCGAATTTAGATCAGTCTGAACTCACCATGGGACAGCTGCAAACTTTGTCAAAAGATTTACTACTTAAAAGAAAGATGTCCCAGGGTTGTTCATGAGCAACTTGCATACTTGCTCTATGTTAAATGTACATCGAGCTAAGCAGGACGTTCAAATGTTGCTATAGCAATTTTCAATAAAAATTTTAACTAGTTTTTGAAACACATGTTTTCTAGTAACAGGAAAAAGGCTACTTTTATTAGTTTCTCTACAGAAATAAAAACGTTTCCCAAAATTATGCAGATCAATAATAATTATTTGCTACAGCATTATCATGTTATTTTTCAATTTCATAAAGTTGGATGCAATGAAAAAAATTCTTGATATCACCTATTATAAGCAATATAAACACTTGAAAATGTTAAAACCATATATCCAGACTTGCACACAAAGATTAAATTACCAAAAGCACAAGTCTTTACTTCTCAATTCTTTTTGACAGTTCCAAAATTCAGGCATACATTCAGAAGAACTTTCTGCCCCATGTCTGGTCAGTAAAGAAATTGAGGTTAACCTTTAATTTTTAATGTCACCTGCAGCCAGTGACTGCTTTTTCTAATGCAAGTGACAGATAAACAGAAAAACACTCCCAAGATGATACACAAAGCACCACACACCATAAGTGCATTTTTATTTTTATACCAACTCAATTTCTCAAATGGATAACCAATGTTCCTACTAATTTACATTAAGAATTGAGTGAGGCATGAAAATTGTTCTGATGCACAGACTCTATTTCTTTAATGTACTGCACAGTGTTCTGTACTTCACTGCAACACCAGAAAAAAACTAACTACATTTGAAAAGTACAGAAACTATACATACATAAACACAAGTGTATACACCTCTTATAAAATCAATACAGAAAGGGTTCTAAATTTTCCAGACCAGTATAAAGGAAAAATAATTAAAGATACTGGTGGAAGTCAGTAAGAGCAAAAATTGTTCTAATTGAGTTTCTTGACATTTAATCTGTTGAACTGAAGTTATTCTGTAGATAAACATTAGTATTCTAAATCTACATTGCTAGTATTTCAACTTTCTAATTCCTTCATACAATTCAATAGTATCACCTCAACATTTACTAGGTAATTCCAAACAAAACACAGGCAGCGTGGCAAATTGAGGAAATAAAATCTAGCTATTTATGGCAAAATTGGCAATTCTTTAATAGCAAACATTATATCACCTCTAAATGCTGCCATGTTGCTGTAGGAATTGAATTATAGTGAACTGCTCTTCCAGGTGAGGAATGAGGGCATGAGAGAAAACAAACAGAAGCTCCCACTGATGATGTTTTACCAGTTCATTGGCAAGCAGACTTCAGACTTCAGCAGTCATCTATAGCTTATAAAACGACATAGTATAGTCAGAATTTTCAATTGTCTAGACTAGTAAAAAAGCATCTATGCTAGTAAAAGTCATTTTACAGAAAAGGTAAAATAATTTCTGGATAACACTGCAAACATCATCTTAGAAGTGCTAAAAGAGTTAACTGACATTACTGAAGGTGAGGCTAAATTTGTAGGCTTTTTTTTCTTTTTAAGATAGAAAAATTAACTCACACTGCAGCAAATGTTTAACAAACAAAACAGTTGTTCTTAGAATGATATTCAAGCCAACTTCAGAAGTCAGCAATACAAACAAGGAAGCTGGAGCAGTCCTAGCACCAGACTCCTGAACTTGACCTTTGGATGGAGAGTAAAGATGTTTGATGAAAAGACGCCCCTGAAAAATCTAAAAACTAAATTTCTTATGGAAATTTCCATATAACAACAAAGTCAAGTGACTGAAACTAATATAGTTTTCAAGTCAAGTAAGTATTTCATACAATCATCTAGCAGAAGAGAAAGAAATTACATATAAAATAAGACCATGTGATTTTATTTATTTTTATAATATTGGCAGAGAGACAGCTAAGTAGATTTAAAAGAAATAATTGCTGAAGTTTTACTGTCTGGAAAACAACTGCAAGGTTTGCCAACTCAATTATTACAATTTCAGAATTCAAACTGATTTTTTTTTTTTCTAAATCAACATTCAATTCTTGGCTATCAATTCTTCCTCCCTTGACTTCTTAAAAACACGTGCTTTACAAATTTCAGTAACTTGATATTGCTACACGCATTTTCCATAAAGTAGTTAATTCATTATTAATAGATGAAAAATATCTTACAAGGTTCAATAGCACACTACAGCTAGTTCTGAACACACTAAGAATGCGCAAGGCTCTGGTTCTAAGAAAAATTTAATCCAAATTCCATCAACAGATCAGCCATTTATTTGAGATAATTCAACCCTATTCACATAATTATGGGCTACACTGCTATCTTAAAATATTTTTTCCTATTAAAAATATGGGATGCTAATAGTGTTCAATTAGAAACACTGTTTTTCTTTTTTGAAAAGGATGCTTTTCAAATATTTTACTGTTTCTACACTGTTTTGATTAGAAAACCTGAGAACACAAATATCCAGACCCTTTTAAAAAATAAAGTCCTAGGAGGTGCCAATGCTGCAGAAGTACTCAAGTATGACCACGGTTGTCAACACAGATTTAACTACATTTAGAAATAAACTATGAAGACCTTGCTTATTTTAAAGGAAAACATTTTAGAATTTCTTTTAAAGAAATTAAATACACTCTTGTACACATGAGAAATCTGCACAGTTCTCACTAAAGTGTTGGTTTTTTTTTTCCTTTAATTTAGATTATCATCCCAGTCATTATATACTAGCATATAAATATATTTTTATTCTAGAGTATACTTTGAGTTATTAAGACTGGCATTAAAATTTGTAGCAAGTTGTAATATGTCTAATTCAAGAGGGCTTAGAGTATTCCTGTATTACTTATTAATATGTTAAGTGAATGTTTGGACAATTGATTTCAAGCAGGTTTTGTAACTAAAACATGTGACAAAATACAATTTTCAGATTACACAGTCCATTTGTCATAACTCCTGTTCATTCTAATTTCTATAGGTGTTAACAAACTAAGCAAAGAAAGCTGTACTGACTAAATACAGAACAGCAGCCAACTCAGAACTTAAAAGCAACTATCAGCATACAGGCATTTAGCAAAGTATCTTTATTTCCTTGCTGTTCTGCTTTTCCACGGCTATCTTTTTTGATTTTTATATCATCTTCCTACATGTATGTCTCAACAGGTGAAAGCCTGCAAATAAATAATTGTTCATAAGCATACATCTCTGCTACAGTGAGATCATGGTGTTGTACTGAATTAATAATGACTAATAATGGAAGTGTCACTTCAGTTATTACAGTAAATCAATTCAGTTTGCTTACGATAACCATCGTATTTATCTTGTGAATTCTTAATGAAACAACCAAAATATCCTTAGTCAATAACTTAAATAATGCTTATATAGCAAAAGAAATACAAAACATTACTTCATATTAGTTCTGAAAACATAAGTGATTTTCACATTGCTGTGATACTAGTTTACAAGTTAATTTCAAAGAATCATAGAATCTTTTTGAGTTGGAAGGGGCCTTTAAAGGCCATCTAGTCCTTGCAATGAACAGGGACAGCTATAGTCAGATGAGGTTTCTCAGAGCCCCGTTCAGCCTAACCTTGTGTCTATAAGGATGGAGTTTCTACAACCTCCCTGGGCAACCTGTTCCAATACCTCACCATCCTTTACTGTAAAAAACTTCTCCCTTATGTTCAGTCTAAATCTCCTCTCTTTCAGTTTGAAACCATTTCCCCTTGTTCTCTCACAACAAACACTGCTAAAGAGCCTGTCTCCTTCTTTCTCATAGCTCCCCTTTAGAGATTTAAAGGATGCTATCATGTCTCCCCAGAAAAACAGTCTCTATCCCTGAACTGATGTTTTGAGTTTTCAATGAGTAGAATAGTCTGGAGAATGGGAACAGCATGCCTTCATTTAAATGTTTAGACTAGCTGAAACCAAGAGACAGATTTACAGAGAATAAGAATAAATAAGAGAATGAAAATATGAATAAATTTTGGAAATAATTTACAAAAGTGAATACAGGCTCAAGTTAATATAACACAAGAAACAAAGATTATTTTGCTTGAAAAGAACAGAAAAAGTAATCTGACTATAAAATGTTCAAGGCCCTCTTTGTCTGAGAGATTCATACTAACCATTTCTGGAACTTGAGGAAAGTATATAAAGCAAGAGCATGACAAAGGCAGACTATCTGATGGTTCTTAAATATTATTTACAGAAAGCAGTCTTTGAAATGTGAAATAATGTTCTTTCCCCAGTTGCACAGTCACAAGACAGAGGGAGGCAAGAGTTCAGCATCAATTCAAGTCCTAGTAGAAGGTTCTTAGTATCCAGAATTATTCCAGGGTTGAAACAAGTAGCTGACAGAAAGAAAATGAAGACAAATTTATCTTAGTCTTCTAAATTATTAGGAAATCAACAATTTACAGCTAACAAAATAGACATTCTTCTTTCAAGAAGAATCATTATGTTTCACATGGTTCACTAGTCCTAAAATTACATGAAAAAACCCACTGCTCCACCACTTTGTTCTCTCAAGTCTTACTTCACTATCCTTTTAACAGATATCAAACTAAAGACTCTTAACACAGGACGGGGAGAGACAGAAAGAAAAAGAAACTAGATTCATTTTGTTTCTCTCCTCTTCTTCCCCAACAATATTTCCCTCAAGAAAAAATTACATAGTTGAGAATAAATGTAGTAAATATTATAAATTACCTTCATATTTCTCTATGTAATTAAATACATTTTATTGTCTTCTCGTTAAGATTTGATGGTGTTTCAAAGTTGTATGCTTTATCCAAACATGAATTCCTTTCCCACAGTCTTCCCTTTTAACAAACATTAGATTACACATTAATTTTGAATAGCAACGTATTACTTTACTTACAATGTCTGTGTAAGAATTAAAAACTAAAAAAAAAAACATTAGGTATTTTAAGCAGAACAATTTCTGGATTATTTTTTAAATAAGAGTGACTTATGGAATTTGGTTATTGAAGAGAGTCTAGCAATGTCTCACTTCTGCATTTCTTCTCAGATGTACGTTATCACAGAAGTGCATTTTAAGGTGCCAGGAGCGAGTAAGATACTCACTTGCATAGGTCTATTAAATCTGCGAATGCAGGAGCTGCTGTATTTCACAGTCTATTATTTATATGACAGAATGAAGATCTGAAAACATGAAATATAGCCTTAAATTATTCACTTATTCTTTTCACAAAAAGAAAAACCGTCAATCTAACACTAAAAGACTTCAAGCACATTTCTAAAGGTTTCATGAAAATTGCCTTATTTATCAAAACTTTATTCCTTCCGTTTGTTCATTAAATACTGTAGCTTTGCATTAAGGTCAAGCAGTGTCAACCAATTACTGTTGCAGGAAAAAGTCCTACTTCTTTAATACTCAAAGAAACCAAGCTTACAGTGAATTATTTTAATAGGCAAACTGAACACTGCTTACCCAAAGTACATTTCAACCATAAAAATGTACTTTAAGGGTTTCTAACAACAATCAATTATAGTACTACTTATTATCAGAGAAGCATGACTCTTTTGTCTACTTAAATGCCATCCTTAAAAAAAGACATCTATTTTAGCACATTCAGCAATATTCTCTCCCAGCTCATACTAAAAAAAGTAACAAAAATTAAGTGACCTATAAAGTAAACCAGCAGCTAAAACAGAAAACATGAAATTTCAAACAGACATTATCAATTGGTATAAATGTTCTGGTTTCTGGTCCCATTATCTGTTGGTGAGCAAGTGGGCTCAGCTCATAGGATAGATCTTGTCAAATAAAATAAAAAAAGCAACACACCTTGCTTTCACTGCCTTTAATGTTACAGTTTTATTTTTCAGTTAAAATTCTCCATGTTGCAGTATACAAGTAGAACAAGCAGATAAATGACAGATTTTAGGTGGTTGTGCATAAATTTATTGAATATCAAGGAAAGGTCTTCCCTGGGCCATCAGCCCAAATACCAAAGTCACTGTCAATCAGGTTAAAAGTTTTTTCATAGAGTATTTAGATATAAGCAAGCACTGGGGGCTGAATCTCCATTGCTGTACTTCAATCTTTTTCCCAACCTATTTTACTGTACTGAGATGCAAGAGGCCAAAATGATGATATTCATATGTAATTACCCACCTTTACACTTCACATAATCAAAAAACAAAATTTCGGATCTCATTTCCCCCTGGAACTGACCTGTTTAATCCCATTCCACTTGGTACATAAAACGTGATGAAAGAGCACTTAATTCTCTGGTAACCTTTGAAATCTTATTGTTATGAACTCAACTGTGCTCTTCTGAAATTACAGAACAAACAGAACCAAGGAAAATTTCTACTGCACAACCTCTCAGCTAGAAAAAAAACAAACAAACATTCATCTCTGTCCTGTATAAGCTCTCAAAGAGACCTACAATGATAAGACAAACAAGGTACGAACAAGGAGAAAAGGAAGTAAGGAATTAAAAACAACAACAAAAACACTCACAAAAAAAAACCCTTGAAAAATGTCAAGCTGAGGAAGAGGAACATAAAGAAGGACCTCGTCTTAATATTTCCATTAGGAGACTACTCCATTCAATAGTCTCTTATTTCATTCAATAGGAGATTATTAAATAGAATACTGCGTGGTGACAAAATCTACAGATAATGCAGTGCTATGAAAAATCAGCAGCACCTCAAAGGACAGGATCTGATTTCCGAATGTTTCTGAATAGTGAAGAATACAGCCAGAAATCAAGAAAATGATTCAATTAAGAGAAATCCAAGGTGCTACATTTTGAAAGAACATGAATATAGCATAGACAGGAACACAAAATGGACCACCTGCTGCACCGCCAGTAGTTGACAGAGAAGTTCACAAACCAAGCAGCTAAATTTCGTGATTTGTTTCAGAAGTATCACATGTTGACAGCTATGCAGGGTGGGTGGGTGTGCAGATGCTCACATGTATGTGAAGAGGTGATAACTGCTCCCTTCCATCTCTTAACTATGCTGTATATTGTTTGAGCATCAGAATTGTTAGGAAGATGTTGGTAAACTATGAAAAGTCAAGGGGAATATGAATTCTAGGAGATATTTCACTCACCAGAGCTTTTCAGGAAAAGGCGAGATAAATTTACTCAATCTTGCTGCAGAAGAGAATATTAAACTAGACAGTAATCTGTGACCTTCTAGGCAATATATTTTTTCCAATAACATTCAGCCAATCACAGTCAAAACTGACAACAAAAAGGAAGGATGTTTCAGTATGCCTTTAACAGCATATGAATTCCCCTATTTACCTCTTATCTTTACACTCCCATACTCTAAACCACCAAATCAGCTTCCCTTACTACTGGGCTGGTATAGAGGAGCAAATATGCATAGCTGCTTTGAAACTTCTTTGACCGGAGCCAATACTAAATATACAGCAAATCTGTGGGTAACTTATCCTCATTTGTCATTCTTTGCTTAAAATTACCAAGGATTTTGGCTCAGATCAGATCTAAGATTTTGTCTAAGATGTGTAATATCTAGAATGTATCACAGATAGTTTTTATTTTCATATTACATGTGTGTGCTTACAAGGAACAATGAACAAAAAGTAAAACTACAGAAATTATATCCTAAATGTGAGAAGATGAACAAGAAGCACTTTTTGAAGACTTTCCTTCCCTATATTGTCTTAAGCCATTTTATGGATAGCTCTGAACAATTCCTTACCTTCTGTCCTATTAAAACAACTGAAAATTGCCTGCAAAACAGAAGCAGCATGCTAATCAACCGTTCTGAGAAGCAGAAAACAAAGACACATCATTTTAGTACAGTCAAACAGAACTGGATCTTCTGTGCTGCAGAAACAATCTTTGTGAAGTTAGAGAAGGTAAACTGCTTTTCTAGATTCATCAGCTCTACTGGATAACCCTAGCCAGCAGTGGGAGATATGGAGGTGGGTTGTAAGATAAGGAACAGGCTAGAGGCAAGAAAAGCTGTTATAATTATAGCTGGGAACACAGAATTTGTTAAAGGAAGTCTACTGTATAATTACATTTGAAAATTTAGCAAGATGCCCAGAGGCTGGCTTGCAGCTGTCAGGAACTGGTAACGCTAGAGTTCTGCTCAAGAGGCAGCCACTACTGCAGCTAAGCACACTTCCCTGTAGTTGAGCCAACTTTGATAAGGCAAGGGAACAACTTCAGCTAAAATTAGTAAGATTACACAACATGTGAGATTATACCTATTCTCAGTGAAAAGTATTAATGGACTGGGCATTATTTTAAAGCAGATTAAATGTATATTCTCCTGTTTTCAATGAGTGGTAATGGTATTATATTTTGTGAACTGCTGATTTTATTTAATAACAGTTAAAATTCAAGAGTATTTTAAGTTATTAATTCATAATCAAATTAACCTCATCATCTACAGGTTAATAACATCTTGCATACAAAATCACAGTTCTCACTTTGGTTTGCCTGGCCCAATCAAATTAAGATGAATGGATGCAATGCAGACAGAATGCAAGATAAAGAAAAAATCTGCATATCCGTTTTTTTCCTTGGATTTAAAGCTGAAGTGATATAGGCAGTGCATCAACTATTCCATATTTGCTCTATCAGCCTAAAAATATTCTATATTCCTCATTACTATAATTAATTTAAATACCATAGTTCTCCTCTGTATAGAAAGATAGAAATGTAACATAGATTTTTCTCATTTAAAGAAATAAAGATTATTTCTCTTTTAAATAAAAATATAATTCCTGTGCGTCAAATCAAAATCTGCATCTTACTCAAAGTAATGGGATTGTTACATTCTATTTACAACAATTCATTGAGGAACAGGGAGGATAAAATTTAGCTATTTTACATAAATTTACCTTCTCTTGACTTTTCACTGTATAAACATTTAAGTTGGAATCAAGGATCATCTCAACAAGAGGGATGTCTATTTAACATATAAAGTTTTAGTTTTGTTTCAGATCTGTATGGACAACTAATCTTTCCAATTTAATTTATTGCTTTGCTTTTATTTAAAAGAAAAATATGGTGAGTTAAAAAATCTCAAATCTTTGAGAAACAAAAATAAAATGCAAGTCCTCTTTTAAAAAAAAGATAAAACTAATTTTGAAAGAAACAGGGCACAAAATTTATTTTGGTCAGTGATTTAGATAGTTCTAAAATAGGAATTTTTCAGAACTAACTTGAAATAATTTAAGCCATGGTCAATTCTGGTTGCACAAAACTGCAAAGGAAAAAGAAAAATGTCAAGATTCTTTTGATTCCCTCTTCCTCAATCTGGAGAGGAGAGGAAAAATCTGCTTGTGGTTCGAAGCAACTCTGCTTATTTTTAAAATATTTCTGCAACTTGTGTTCACATTATAGGCATGGTGTGTAATCAATTAACACACAGAGATGAACAATACCACACCTCTGAATGACAAGAACTAACCAGTTGCTTCTTTTGCATCTTTTCATGTATGTCTATGTATATATGAGATTATTATATTCTAAAAGATGGGATTAACTTTAAAAAATAAATATCCATTTTATGTTTCAGGTAAGGAGTAATGACTTCAGTTACTCTTATCACTATAGTTATGCATAAAATTCTGTAATTCATGTTTTCAACTCCACTTATTAGCAGTTATCTATCCACTGAAATTTTCAAAAAAGTTGCTGAGCAAAATAGAGCTAGATACTTTAAATTAACATTTACTAGTTTTAAGCTGCTCAATCATTTTTAAGTTATCCTTCCATATTAAAACACACTTTAATATAATGGGAAGAAAATAGCGTCTTGTATCTAAAATTTCTTTTAAATATTTTATGTAGTTAACCTCTATTCTTTTCCTCATAAAAAAGAGGATGTCAAAGAGTATATAACAATTCCTAAATTAAGGAAAGACAAACAAGAATGCACATTATAAAAAAAAGTAGTAATAGGCAGAGACAACTTCACTAGTCTGTGACATATGACATCTGGTAGACTATTATCATAATAAATGGGAAAAGTAGGTGAGAGTCTGTCAACAGCAAGGTATGGCGAAATGCATCTTCATCAGAATGACAAACATAGCTGCCTTTTACAAAGAGGTCAAACTGAAATTCAAATATCTATGAGTTAAATATCTTCATTGTATTTCATCCCCTTCTCTTCTTGATTTTAACAATTTAACTGAAGCAAGTATCTTAATTTTCCAGAAATATTCATTTATGCAATTTAATTAATTTCTTCTTAGCAAGGATAAACTACCTGCTAATAATCGATGGCTGAAAACTCACTAGGAACAATTTATTACACTCTTACACTTTTGCAAATCACATTAGTTACACAAAATAGTAACTGAGATTGTCAAACACAGTCCAGAAGTGCTGTGCATGTGTGACTCCTATCAGTACGCCCATGCAAGTATTACACAGAGTTTGAAATAGCTTCAATTCCACAGCTGAAGAGTAAAGCAACTAGCACATCAGTTTCCTGGGGATCATACAATCTATTTGATGGCATGTATGAGCTACAATAAATATATAAATAAATAATTATATAAGAGAAAGGAGGAGTAAACAGCAAATATCTTAAGACGGTTCATTCATCTTACTCCACGTATTATTTTTAAATTTTATGTCATCAGATGAGGCTAGAGAACCAACATAAAATTCTTGTTCTATGGAAACTGAAAATTTTAATTGGGTGCTCTAAAAAATTAGAATATTTCATTGGTGAGTAAAAGCTAGAATTTATATTTATTCCTTCACAATCTAGACCTGCAGAATACCACTTCCTAGACTGTAACAACTTTTCGCATGTAAAAAAGCAACAAAAGATTGAGTCACTTTGCAATTATGGGTTCTATAGGAGTCAGATGGAAGAATTTGGGAAAGCAGATGGACTCCCCTTCTTCGTCCTAAAGATTATAAAAAATAAAATTTTGAAATAAAGATTTTCTCTTAAAGCTGGAATATCTAGTGTACTGTATTCAAAGATATCCATTTGTATGTTCCCATGCGAGTTTCTGGGTCTTCCAATTGTAGTGCTGGTGGAGACTATGTTTAGGTAACAATACCTATGTTTAGGTATTCGTATTTGAATTGCTTTCAATAAATTAATAAGTTTTTGATTACATGTTTATAGACTTCAGTAGATGTTGATGGCATCAAGAAAACAGAAATTGATCTGGTGGTTTTCTATCTCAAGTGTACTCTGATTTCATAGCTATTTGACTTATCAACATGTAAATGAGGCTATTAGAAGTATAAGAAATTTTAGAAATATTGCAGTTGCAATACAGTCTACAAAATGCAGAATGCAGTTTAATGCTGATTGCAGCCAGTGTAACAGAAGACTGGCCCAACACAGATATCCCATTTTGCCCTCATCACTGCTTTCTGCTGCAAATCAACTTCTGTGCAATCCCTCTTACTTCTCCCATTCACTGAAAACAAAGTGTGAAGGAAGATGGAGTAAGGTAACTGGAGAAAGACAGACAGGGAAAGGAGGGATTTCCCTTTGCATGGGTTGACTGATTGTTTCGTGTGCTTGCCATTTTGTTTCTGCATCGTTTGTTGTTTTAAAATCAACTATCATAAGTACCCAGCATATAAATTAACTTCTGGGTTGCTACAATGTTTTTTTTTTTAAATTTAAACCCAAATGAAAGCAAAAAAGTTGTAGACTGGCACAAAAAATTAATACATGAGAATGGGGAAATCTAACCCTGCATGAATTTGAAATGGTGATGGTGCTACTGGACTTGGGGCCAGTTTCCACATTCAATGGTAGGTATTGATTCCCATTCTTTAAATAGCTGAGGAAGTTACATTCTGCTGAAAGCTCTGAAAACTGCACTTACATTTCAGTAGTTCTACTTGCCTTACTGCACAGCTGCAATACAGAAAGGGGATCTATAAATGGACTTAAGAACTCTCTATGTATTTACTAGACTGAATTTGTACAAGAGCAAGTCATGCACAAAGGCATACAAATTATTCAGAGAATGCTTTCTTTTATAAACATAATTTTAGTAGCCTAAAATCTGTACAGCAATTTTTGGAGTTAGTCTTAAACCTGAACAAACTGCTTGAATGATAAAACATACTCAATGTTACTTCATAGCCTGCTCCATACAAGACCATAGAAGAAACATCTGAATGTGAGACAGCACTGATGGTGTGAGATGCGGGTCAAAATGAACATTACATAATACTGAATATTTTCTTCCTGTACTACTTGTAAAATATTTAGATGATTTTGTTGAAAGATTGTTCCTTAGAGTGAAATACTGAGAAGTAAAATCCATTTTGCTCCTATTTTGCTCTTACACTATTATCAATGCTTGTAGTCAGAAAGAGAGCACTTAGACTTTGGGAAGGTGTGGACCATCCTTTCATCTTTTTGTGGCTTAAGCACTGGTCACAACAGAGTCCTGATCCCTGTATTCAGGATTTCCAAGCACAGTGATAATGTGAAGTAAGCACATGTTTTACGACTCTTTACATATCAAACAAAATACTGCATACCGCACTTTCTTAAAATTTACACAATATTTAAAGATGTGCTCTCAAAGAGAAACTTTAATCCCATATATTTTTACTTACTATTTTCTTCCCCTCTCTACAGTCCAGTTAAAAAGTTCACTGTTTTAGACTAAGTTAGAAATCTGTCTTGTATATTATAATATACAATAATAGTTATAAAAAAAAAAAGACAAAGAGCAAGGCAAAACCAAATGGAGCTCTAAGATACTGTGACAGGAAACAAAAAGTTCTCAAGTCTTTAATGCATAATAATTAAGTCCATATTTTTTTTTTCCCCTGCTGCAAACACCATTTTAATATTTAACTTGAAGAAGTTAGTCAAGTCTGTTCCATAGATAGTTTTGGCCTAAAAAAACTCCAGTTAACTTGTCCAAACTTTTTGAAGAATGAAATGACTTGTAAATGGCAATATATTAACTGATGGAACTAACTCAAGTAGATATTTCTTAAACTTCCAAGGATACTGCCTTCTCAGTCTGTATTCTATTATTATTTCACAAAATCCCTAAAACCATCTTGACTCTAGATACAAATATTCAGTAACTTTCACTGGCATCTGTATCTTTTCCTACATATAAGATTAGACAGATAAGTAAAAAAAAAATATTAAAATCTATTAAAGTTCCTTTTTTTTTTTTTTTTTTTTTTTTAATCCAGTAAAATTCTAGCAACTTTCTCAATTTCCTTTTGCACCAACTTCGCGAAGTGACAAAGCAGTCCTGGCAACATCTTATTCAATTGTAGATTTTTACCTCAAAAAGTACTTCCCCCAAACTGTAGTAAGATTAGAAGTTTGTGTTTTTGTTGGTTTTTTTTTTTGTTGTTTGTTTTTTCATTTAATCTCACGTGGAAATAAAGGCGCAGTTCTGTTTCAAAACAGCAATTGTGTCTTTGACTGTTTCTTCTCTCTCATTCTGATTGCCATATATATTGGGTACGTGTCTTCTGCTTCTCTACTCAACACCAGAAGAGGAAAAGTAGAGAATAAACAGAATGCAATAACCGTGGTAGATGGAAAGTAGGTCTAAGTTCTGATAGCCAAACAATCACAATTTCAATTCATGGTAACATCTTTTTGAAATCTGTTCCTGTCTCAAGTTGAAGTTAGAATAGTATCCACTAAATTTTAGCACCAAGATACATGGTTGCATTACACTTCACAATGTGATTATTTTACCAGTTTAAAGTTTCAAGTTTAACTTACTTCTCTGCCCAATTCAGAACACCATTTTTCATCTTGAATTAATGCAAAATCAGAACACAGATTTGCAGACAGCACATTCCAAAAAATAGTAGCTATAGAGGCATAAGATCTTCCTTTCTCTGTCAAATTTTTCCATAGGTGCTTTCTGGAAAAGGACAGATCTTCACACATTTCAATAAAATTACCCTTCAGCAAATATTTCTTGCCCACCAGCTCTGCAAGGAGTTGCAAATAAACTTGAAATAGCTTTGCATAACCTGACAAAGTTGCAATCATTATGTCACCATGTTTCCGAGCAGCAGAAGGCAAGGAATTTATCAAGCCACAGCAGTGGTTATTAATGAAGTTTCTCCAAAAGATTTAGCAATAGCATGGACAAATATAAACCAGGGAATAAAAGAAAAACAGTGAGTAAATGAAAAGTGACATCCTATAAGTTTTTGATGCTCAGCTACAAAGCTTTGGTGATTCAAGTTCAGTGTTTGGAGTGGCAGTATTGAAGTCCTACTAAAGGGCTGAGAAATGTTTTAGAAGACAATTAATACACTTAGAGCTTCAGATTTTGATCTTGCCAGCAAGAGCATCTCAGTCTTTCCAAGCACATCTACTCAAGTTAGATTACACAAATTGTATCTTAAGAGAAAAACTGTATCAATTTGTTACCCCAATCTGACCATCTTCAATAAAAGAACTCATTCAAAACAGCAGTTACACTAAGCTCAAGAGGAAGATTTTAACATAAAAACTATAACTAAGTACAGATGACTTAAGAGAATTAAAAAAATCACAAAAAAATCACAATAATTAACTGTTAGAGATAATGAAGAAACAAAATAAGATACAGAAGTTAAGTGAATGGTATCTGGTGTATTTCAATATAGTCCACCTGTGCTTTTTAATTTTTCATACATGCACAAAGACAGGTATCTCAAACTTCATTCACAGAAATTATCCAGAATTATGAAACTATTGTAAATTTCTTAATAAAAAGGTTCAACAAATAATATAAACTTGAACTTGAAAAGTCAGTCACAGTAATCTTTATGACCTGCTAACAGCATAAATAAATAAATAAATAAATAAAAATTACAAAATACACATATATAAAATAATAGATTTTAGTGCAGATTTTACTTCGTGGCATAAAGTTGTTGACAATACATTTCTCAATAAAGAAAAAATGAGTTATAGCCTTAGGGTGGTTTAATTTGGTACAAATTTTGAATAATGTTATATACATTTCCAAAGCAGATGCTAAGAGACTCTACAAGGACACTCAGCTCAATCAGAGGCCAGATTAAAGTTCCATCTGGAATGAAGCTGTTCCACAGCTCTATTACAATTAGCAGAGTCACCAATGTCAGACTCAAAAGTTGAGAGATGTGAAACTATCTTCAAAATATAGCTGTTAGCCCAGAAATCAACTAAATTATACACACATTTATAAAAGAAAACTTTTTAATCATTCAAATTTGCACTATTATAGCCCAGATGAAAATTCATTTGAGCTATTCTGACCATGCAAACTCATAAGACTATCTAAACACAAGGATTTTGTATCACTTCTCCCACTGAATGTGTTTTAAAAAGATATATCACACGTTCAAATAGCTGTAGTACTCACAATACAAGCAGGTTGAGAACAGAACAGAAACAATTCACATGAAATAAAATTCGTCTGATTTCAAACTGTAAATTTGTTTTCTCAGTTCAGAGTTCTTGTTATGAAATGACCCATTCAATGAATGTCATGCTGAAGAACTGTGCCTTAGAGTGATCTATCTTCAGACAAAATACGAAGAGATTTAACTATAAAGCCTATGACTGAAAGTCAAAACCTAATTCTTCACTCAGAGTAACAGTGTTTTCCTGGATTCTAATTTAAAAAATTAATAAAAAATTCAACTTAAGCATACAAAAAAAAAATTGTTTTAAAGAATAATTCAGAAAATTATTCAACTACAAGTGCTGGTACAGGATGGTAAGAAACACATTCAAGACAAAAACTAAAAAATGCCAGAAGCCTTAAATTTCTATTTGACCATTTAAATAAATAATATATTTCACAAATAATGCATCTACTTGTGCAAAGCATTTGACACTGTCCCACATGACATGTTGGTCATCAAATTGGAGAAAAATTGATTTGATGGATGGACCACTTGCAGGATTAGGAACTGGCTGGATGGTCACATTGAGAGCATTGCAGTCAACAGCTCAACATCCAAGTGAAACCAGTGACAAGTGGTATTCTTCAGGGATCAGTGATGGGACTGGTGTTATTCAACATCTTTGTAGGTGACCTGGACAGTAGGATCAAGTGCACCCTCAGCAAATTTGCAGGTGATACCAAGCTGAGTGGTGCAGTTGACACACTAGATGGAAGGGATGCTATCCAGAGGGACCTGGACAGGCTTGAGAAGTGGGCCCATGTCAACCTCACAAAGTTCAACAAGGCCAGGCTGGGGCAATCCCAAGCACAGATACAGGTTGGGTGGAAAATGGCTTGAAAGTAGCCCTGAGGAGAAGGATTTGGTAGTGAAAGATTCAGTGTGAGCCAGCAATTTGTGCTTGCAGTCTAGAAGGCCAATCGTTTCCTGAGTTGCATAAAGAAAAGTGTGGCCAGCAGGTTGAGGCCCCTTTACTCTGCTCTCGTGAGACCCTACTTGGAGTAGTGCACCCAATTCTGGATAGTCCAAGACAAGAAGGACGTGGAGTTGTTGAGCAGGTCCAGAGAAGAGCCACAAAGATGGTCAGAGTGCTGGAGCACCTCACCTATGAGGACAGGCTGAGAGCTGGGGCTCTTCAGCCTGGAGAAGACTCAGAGGAGACCTTACAGCAGCCTTCCAGTACCTGAAGGGGCCTGCAGGAAAGCCGGAAAGGAACTTTTCATGAGGGCATGTAATGACAGGAGGGGGGGCAATGAGTTTAAACTGGAAGAGTGTAGATTTAGACTAGACATCAGGAAGAAATTCTTTACAGTGAGGATGGTAAGAAACTGGAACAGGTTGCCCAGAGAGGCTGTGGATGCTCCAACCCTGGAAGCATTCAAAGCCAGGCTGGATGCAGCTTTGAGCAACCTGGTCTAGAGGAAGGTCCCCCTGGCTATAGCACGGGGTGGAACTAGATGGTCTTAGGTGTCCCTTCCAACCTAAACCATTCTATAATTCTATGATACAGGAAAGCTGAATGCAGAAATTAGAAATCAAATACTCATGTCTTGCATCTCTTTCCTGCAAAACACAGCTACAATTGATAAGTAACAATACAGAATCTTAACAAAGTTACACCTCATTACACACATCTTCATCAAGAGAAGACAAGGTTAAAGAGCATATTTATGTTTTTCCAGATGTACATTACATTAATCAGTCTGAATTCTATTATGAAATAGAAAATAAGTCTGAAATATCTACAATGTTAATATTCAGCCAAGAGTGAAATGCAGGGAGATAGCTGCAGCCAGATTCCAGTTAGCAGCCTACCCTATTCTATAATGAAGTAGATTTCAACTTCCAAAAAGAATGGTAATGTTTATGCTAACATTTAAAAGCTATCCAATAATTTACATATTTAAAAAATTAAATTTACTATTCTAAGTCTTCAGAGAGAAAAATTAACCTTCGGGAGAAACAATGCAATTTTGTACTGTTATGTCTGAGATGTACTGCAAATACCATGTAGCAGGGTGGATACAGATATGAAAAACAGGAAAGAGTGCTGGAAATCTAAACAAAGAAGCAAAAAGTTAAAATTATGATTACTGTAACCTAAACAGTGCTTTTGACATTGCCTTTTTAGGGCACCAGTCAATGAAAGTATCTAATGCTGCTGGTTATAGCAGAAAGTGCCAGGGGAATCTGCAATCTGCAGGCCCAACAAGGGGAAGTGCTGATGGCACCACAATGAACTGACCACTGTATTTTAGATGCACTTGTGAATACAGCGAAAGAGACAGCTTTACTATTAACTAACTTCATTTTTCTGTGAGGTGCAAAATACAATTGCACAAAAATAAAAAATTAAGTGTTCATAGTCAGAAAGCAAAGCATTGTACTTGTAAATGAAACATATCTCAAAACCTGGACTGGGGCCACTCCACCAGTGTAGGGAGTTGTTTTAACAGTATTCAGGAAGTATGAAATTCTTCCCCAAAGAGATATCCATAAAGACAACTGATTATTCATGATACTGAATTGTTTGGATAGCACGGGTTCTGATAATCATCTAATTCCTTTAATACTGAGAGCAGCATGGGCTTCAAGAGGTTTCTTGAGGAATTACCATTCTCAAGGTTTAGTATATAAAAACATCTAAAGATCAGGCACACAGAAAAGACTTTTGCAACAAAAAACAATTGTTTCACTCATATCCACAACTAATAATCACCCATTCTTTCAAATTTCAGCACATTTTTAATGAAATTCTGAACACACTGGGATTGTCCTGCAAAGCTTTCCAGATGCCATACATTAGCTGACTCTTGTTGCAGTCATAAGCTTGCACTATCTGTGCACTTCACAGTGCACAAAAGTGAACTACCTGAAGTCTTTCATTCCTCATTGAAAAATTCAGTAATCTAACAATCAATGAAGGTAATTTAATTTTCAGTATCACTGTACCTGTTGTCTCTAAGTAAATAACAATTTTTTTTTTTTTTTAATCAAAGGCACACCACAAGCTTATTTGGATTTAGACCAAGCAAGGAGACTGGAAACACTCAGTAGCGCCCTTGAATTGTATCTCTGAAAACAAAGAAGAAAAATAACAATTTTTGCTATTCTGTGTATCTCAAACTTCTGACCAATGACAAATTCTCACCTACCTTAAAAGATGTAACAAATCTTGGTTACTAAATTAGAATAGTTTCAGTTATTCTGGTAGTAAACATCAGATGTTTACTAGCCATTACTTGCCTTGGGAAATTTCACAAGGGTCTATTACTTTCATTACTCCTTCTCAAGACCTGCATGGGGTTGTTCTGTCAGTTGGTCAGTACGGAGACATAGGAGTATCATTATACAAATACAGAGTTCCAACTGATGCTTGTTATCAGGTCAGCATCTGGAAGCACTTGGAAGAAAACAGCTCAAACAAAAAGCTGGCTGATAAGAGACTGGATAGGTGAAGATAGTTTTGTTTTTTTTTTTTTTAAATCAACAATTGGCCAATCTACTCTGTAGCTTAGCAACACTCTTACACTCCGTTGATGCTAACACGGTATTTGGCAGCATCCTCAGAAAAAACACTATCACCTCTTCTGTTAGCTGGAAAACTCTACTCTGCTCTAGCAATAACTAAAAGTTTATCAATTATTTATGTCTTCATCATCACTCAGCTGCAGCATATTTTAAGATCAACTCATACAATTCTGATTCTCAGCTCTCTCTTTCGCGCACTCACTTGATTTCAGCTAAAAGTGACTAACTACAATTCCACAGGGAAGACAATTTCCTATGACTACAAAAAAAAAAAAATTCCTTCAAATGAAGCACAGAACCTTCTCGGAGGTTAGACCAAGACCATGAAACAACCATTTTCAGCAGCTAACAACCAGTGTCACCATCACAAAGTCCAAAGTCCTTCTCTTACTCTTGCTAACTTAAATATCAAAATATATTTAAGACAATACAAAAGACTATATTGCTAACAATTCTTCCCTTGAAAAAAGATTGATAGAATGCAGCACTAAGTGCATTAATGCTATGTCCCTCAACAATGCTGTGGAGAAGAGAGTTCTGGGGAGAGGCAAGACATCAGTCCACTGGAGTACTGCAATGGTCTGCCAACAGCTGCCATATTCCTACTGTCTTTTCTATTATTAGAGGTGATTTTCCCCACTTTTCATGCCATTCATTTCACACTGTCATTACATAAGAAAGCTCTAAAAGCCTAACCATCTATTTTACACAAGTACCACTTTCCACTGGCAAGTGTCTTTGCTATGCTTTGTGGATGTCTGCCTTAAATGACAAAAAAAAAAAATAAATACTGGATTTAAAAGATGTTCTGAAGAAAAGTTTTAACCTTATTTTTATCTCAATTCAGTTCAATCTTCTTCTGTTTTTCATAACTTGTTAACCAAAACCATTGTGAAAAGTATGAATGTATTCCTCTTTGCTCTTACCACTGAATAACAATAGTTTCACCTATATGGTGGAATTTGCTGTAAGAGTGTCTTGTAGAAAACATTTTTGTGAAAAGACACAATACTGTGAAAAGATTTCCTTCCTTCTCCTTTCTCATTTAGCAATGCTCAAATATCTGACCATATCTTTCCCCATCTTCAAGTCAAGTAGCCAAGTGCCTTTGTCTAGATACATATGCCTTTTAAAATAAAAAAAAAATTCTATCTAAAATACATTTAAAATTAAAAC
This sequence comes from Phasianus colchicus, assembly GCF_987193195.1. NCBI lineage: Eukaryota > Metazoa > Chordata > Aves > Galliformes > Phasianidae > Phasianus > Phasianus colchicus. The sequence goes on along the minus strand of NC_143441.1, from coordinate 18,930,915 downwards.
TGAAATCATACAATTCATTTTAGGGGGGGAGCACAGAAGAAAAAAATATTTAGATGAAGACAGAAAGACATCTCTGCTTCTGCTCACCCAAAACTACAGATCTCCATAAGGCAGAGGAATATACATGGGAAATACTGTCACAGATTCACTTTAAAGTTCTCCCTAAGCATCCTTCTTCAGACAAGTTGGAAAAAGAATACAAGGTAAGAAGCCTGTCTCACCTGAGTCACAGTACTTAACATGTTCTTTTATAAAAGCCTCATTTTTAAAGCTATAAAGGTAGGTGAAAACCTGTAAATAATTTGCTCATGAATTTATCCAGCTTCTCAGTCTACAACAGGCTCTCAATATAAGTGAGAAGATATAATACATAATTTTTATGAATTTTTCAAAGGGAAATTCAGCAACTTTCAGAACCTTAAAACAACAGGAAATTCAGAAAAACATGTTCTATTTTAAATTATGAATAAGCATTTTATTCAAAGACCAAATTCAGCAGTGATTTATGATAGTGTGAACAGTTCAGTTTATTATTAGCAGCATCTCATAAAACAATTTTCATTTAAAAACTTATTTTTTCTTTTTCCCCTTTTAAAAAATATTCAGCATACTTGCCCTGTAAATGAAACTACTGTAAGAAAAAATAATATTGTTATATTTGCACATTTAATGCATCTTCAATATCTGAAATGGACACAAACAGTGAATTTTAAAGGTTCTAAAGTGAATGAATTGGCCTTCCATTTTCTTGTAAAATTATAAAAATATTATTTTGGCACATGGTGAATTCTATAATATAAAAAAAATGCAAAAATGCATTTATTTAGCAATATATTACTATAAAACTACTAAAGTAAAAGCATAGTTATTTTTAATTCAACATTTGCTATGGGCCCAACCTTACTTTGAGAACATAAGGAAGTAAAAACTCAGTGATCAAAATCCAGATCTTCTTAATTTAAATCATTATTACATAGCTGATTCAAGCCACACATACAAAAAAATCCACTGATTTCTGTGATATAATCAGATATATTGTGTTTACATGAACAGTACCCTAATAATCGCACCATTATTATACAGATTAGAATGGACAGGCCATAGGAGCTACATTATCATCAGTAGTCGTAACTACACATATCCAAAAAAAAATCTTCCAGGAAACTGAGCAAAAAATCCTGCCACCAAACAACCAAAATCCCGCTAATAACTCGGTATTTGGCAACTGGCGTCTACCTGCTGGAACACACACAGATTCATGGAGGTTTTTTTAAAGTTCACAGATGTAAAGCTGAAATTCTAAAGACCTTTATACTGAAGTCATCTGGGGAAGTAAGGAAATCGGGCTTCATATTTTCACTGGCTCTTCCCTTAATGTAGTAAGGATAGCGGGGGAAAAAAAGCAATACAGTTTCCATCTGAACAAAATGTAGAACAAGAAAATAAAGCTTTGAATTCAGACTTCAGTCAGCATGGTCACCTCTCTGATCTGTCTTGAACTAGTTACCTGGAGCAAAAATATTATCACTCCCCAAGAAAGTTTCATTTAAAACCTCAAGCTGGGTCCCATGAATGGAAAGATGTACAACATGCACCTGTAACATAGCAGAGACATGAAAGAAAATCTCAAAAGCTTTAAACTAGCTACTTGTGGCATTCCAACTTTTTTTTTTTTTTTTTTTTTTTTTAATTTTCCAGCCAAACACCAAAGTAGTACAATTTTTAATTTTTGCACTCCTTTCCCTAAGGTGAGCAGGAATAGGCTATGCATGCCTGTATAACCAGGAATTCCCTCCCCACCTTTCTTTGGACGCCGCAAAGAACTTTGAGCTCAACACTTTGAATATCCTTTCTTTCTTTTCTATTATGTTCATCTTTTCCGGCACTACAAATTTGGAAACCTGCAGTACATATAAAACTGTGTCATATTTTACTACTTTTTCAGTTTGGAAAGGAAAGTATTTTTAGCATAGACTTGATTGTTTTGTCTCAAAAAGGAAAGAAAAAGTGGTCAAAGAGAGGCTAAATGAGATAATGCCTAACAAATCTATTCTCACTGAAGTTGCACAAAGAAGAAACTATCTTCCATTAATCTATTCTAGTTTTTTCCTTTACCTTTCATCTCACTTTCAATATTTCTCCATCAATAACCTTTATCTTCCCAACATTTCACTCTCTCTCTGTCTTGAAAGTCACACCTTTACTTTTTCTAAATCTTCTCTGTAGTCCTCCAAAACTTTTCTTTGCCTTAATCTCTGTTTATTCAAGTGTCACACGCTATGGAGCAAGGGGGCCTCTGTATAAGTAATTGGAATTTTAAACGAAGACTTTCCAAATAAAAGCAGTAGAAAAAGTTTAACAGGTGACAAAGTCAACTGATATTCAAGTCAGTCCCTTCTGCAACTTCAGCACCAGCTCCAACATAATCCTCAAAACCAGTGGATAAATACTAGCTCTCATACCAACTACGCAAGCTGCTAATCTCCAGAAGGATGAAAGGAAGACAGCCTTTCAAGGTTATGTTTACACTCACACACTCGTCACTCCTCATCCTGTCTCTCAGTGGTTCAATCGAACACACCTGAACGTACATTATGTACGTTATGTAAATAGAATTCTATATAGATAAAATCTATGAGATTTTATCTATTTCATGCATGCAATGAAAAAAGGAACTTAAAAAAAAATGGGGGAAGGAGTGACTGAGAAAAGTAATTCTCTTTCCAACCTGAGGAAACTTTAGACAAATTTGCCTTTGATAATCGACTGAACAAGCTGCACTGCAAGCATCAAGGGATGGTGCAGGGATATCTAGCAGGTGCTGCAGTTTATCACAAAACCGTCTAAAATAATTGGAAGTGACAACCAGCACTACCACAAATGATTTATTAGTCTTTCACTCAGCTTTTCAGCTTCCTCAGGGCCAGAATAAATAATTTACCAACTCTGTATCTTCCAATCATTAATTCTTCCCTGTGCATCCAAACTACATTTAACTCTGCTGGGTTCAGTGGAATTAAAAACACAATATGAAGACTTTTCCCCCCCAAGTATAGTATTATCTGACTTTATCTAAAATTGTCAATCAAAATTTATATCTGGTGATAGAAGGATTAGAGCTAGCAACTAATGTGGAGTTACAAAATGTCTGCAGAAGAAAATGGAAATTAAACTGAAAAGATATCAACAATGAAATGCTCCCAAGGGGCCAGGCGTGTTCTCAAACAGAAAGTACTGATAGTGTAGGAAGATATTGATTAGCATTGTTTTTCTGATCCATAAACTAGCATTAGTTACAAGCAAACATCTTACAGGTCCCACATGATAAACACAGAATGAAAACATTGTACAGGAAACGTTCAGAAAATAAATGAATAAGAAGATGTGGCCAAAATGGAAGGATTAAACATAAACAGAACGATTCTGTAAAAAAGGAAGTGCCGTTTGAGGGAGTAACTCATTTATTGTAAAAACATTAACAATACAAGATTTACTAATGCTTCTGTGTTCACATCACCAAAAGGAATAAAAAAGGATTATTATACAAGGCAGATTTAGAAGCCAGAGCATAAAATGGCATAAAACCAAAGTACACTTTCAGATTTAAAACAGAATATATAAGGTACCATATTCCTATTAATTATGTAGAGAAAACACAGAGAAAACAAAATCACACCCTAAATCCATTTTTGATGTAAGCTAGTCTTGTCTCATTAAATCAGCATCTATGATTAAAACCAAGATCATTTTTGGTACATAATGCATTGCATTGTTAGAGCAGCATCTGTTTGTTGCACAGCAACACATTTTTCAGCTTTAAGAAACTGTATTCATATAGAAGAAAAAATCCAGACTTTGAAGATATAAAAAATAGTTTTACTTCCAAAAGCATTTTGTACAAAAGGGGTTAATAACATTAATGTGCTAATATTTTGCATTCCAAGAAGAGGCTTCAAGCTGTTGGAAACACAGAAGAAGAATTTCATGGTACTAACAGCTTTCTTTCAGTCCTATGGGACTGAGACAACTCAAACTTTAAGTGCTTAGAAGAAAAGCTCTGTAAAGCTATGAAGCCTAATCAATAGGGCTTTCACCAAATGATAATACAGTCTGAAATGAAATAAATTGGCCATAACAAAAATGCCTTACTCTTTTTCTCATCATTAATCTCAATATAGTGAAAGGTACAGTGCGAATTACAAGTCCAAAATAGCTGACATAGAAATCACAAATATATTTGCAAACTACTCTTAACAGCGTGCAATTTTTTTTTTTTTAACAAATACAGGAAACTGAAGATTAGCTATTTGAAAACAATTAATTATTGTACATTTTTTCTCAAATATCAATTCTTCTTTTTAGTGAGACTGCAAGAATCTGTATTCCATTTCTACTGTACACCAGAGTACATCCTTTCTTCAGTTAACAGACAGATCATCTGCTGCAACCAAAGAAGCATGAGATGAACTCAATCTCCCCAGAATTTTCAGAAGACGATGCCATTATGTAAATAAAACACAAGCTGGATAAACAAAATCATAAGGAAGGTATTTATGCAATCCCCAGCAATTGGGCCAAGAAAGAATTCACAGAACTTAGAACTCAGAAGACAGAAGGAGCATATCTCAGGAAGGCCATCAACGATAAAAATACACTTGATCTCTGCAATCACTGAACCAAAATCATTTGTCCTTAGTGTCAGTTACTTAGACTCATAAGGAAGTACCCACTGTGTACAAATGAATAAAATTACAAAGTATTCTGCCAGTTGCTTGTACACTTGGATATAGGTCCCATAAATAAAAGGATCCAAAAAGCAGTACGTAATTGTCATTTACCTTTTGAAGTCAACTTACTATAGAATCTTTTTTTGAACAAGCGCAAGTAGTTTTTCACTCAGACTAAAAATAGACAACGTTTTCCTTAGCATGAGTCTTGAACACTAGTGTATAATAAAGTTTTACTGCTGTACAGGTTTCTTTCTAGGTTTAAAAACAAACAACTATGTGCCCTGACTTAATTTCCCAAGTTTGTTCACACTCTCGCAAAATTGCTTCAGAGCGATAGCTGGTCAGCAAAAATTGCATTGGAGGAGTTGTAATGGATATTTTTGAGAAGGCTCAGCTTCTACTGCTAAACCACCAACATCCACCTCTGATGTCATGGGTCAACATAATAAAATAGGAGGCATTACTTCCTGAGCAGCTCTCATATACAACAAATAAAACACATAACTGTTCAGTGAAAAAATCATGCTGTGTAAGGAAATGCTCAGACTCACAGAGTAGGCTACTCTTGTAATCAGCATAACAAAAGGCTGACTGAGAGAAACCAACCCAACTTCTAAACATTTCAGCTAACAAGTTAGTAGCCACAACCACAGAGAACAAGTTGCACTCTCTGAATGAACAGAATGCACTTTTGTTGTGTTTCTGCTGTTCTTAAGTTATTAAAATCATGGGCACACTATCTACTTGAGAACAACCCAGAAAAGCTTTGCATCTCCACTGCACTGTACTCTTTACCTTCTGAAGCTCCACTTTCTACCAAACACGAAGACTGTAGCATGCTCTAACAATTCTACTCTAAATTCCTAAAAAAAAAGAAAAAGATATCACAAAGCTTCAGTGTAGTTCTAATATCAACAATATATTTAAAAAGTAAAATTGTTGACAGAAGACTGAGAAAGACAGTATCAGAAAATAATCGGTGACAAGTGAAACCCTGCATCAGAGAATTTTTAGCAATTCTTTCATGTTATCCCTTTCTCCTCTATTCTTTCTTCCATACATTTAATCATCTGTTAGTAGAAATTTGTGGAATAGCTTGTCAAAAAGATATACTGAGGATGATCATGCTTTCACAGAAGCACTGTTAATAATGCATGAAGAAATGAAAAATATTTAGTTGCTATTTTCTAAGCTTTTTAGCAAAATATCTGCTAATCTCGTTTCATATAAAATACTTGGGTTGAAACAAAATCTCTACTGCAAATCCCTTCTACATTATGAGGACATTACCAATTCCTAATATTAGAAAACCGTTTTTCTAACCTAGTCCATATATTGTACCTCTTTTCCCTTTTGAAAAGGAACAGTTTCATCTTATGTTTAACAACTCTGTTTCCCACTGAAACAGCCCCTTTGTAAGAGATCATGCTTACCAGGTAAGCATGGACTTATGAGGTTAGACATGACTTGCTTTTCACATTTCCCTACCTACAGCAAAATGATCAGGTTTGGGGGACAATTAGATAGCACTTGTTTACTTCAAGTAAAGCTTTTAACACTGATGAAGTACAGACTAAACAGCTGGCTGAACTGTTGGGCTCAGAAGGTTGTAATTAGTGGCATGAAGTCCAGGTGTCACCAGCAGCATGCTCCAAGGGTTAGTAGTGCAACCAGCACTGTGTAAAAGCTTCATTTATGACTTGGATGACAATCCAGTCTCAGTAAGTTTGCAGATCATACAAAACTGGGAGGAACTGTTGATACAGAAGATGTTTGTGCTGCTATTCAAGAGGACCTTGACAGGCTGCAGAAACAAGCCAACAAGAATTTCATAAAGTTCAAAGGTAAGTGCAAAGTTCTGCCCCCAAGTAAGAACAACCCCATGCACCAGCACAGGCTGGTAGCCAAGTGGCTGGAAAGCAGCTTTGCAGAAAAGAATCTGGGCATCCTGGTGGACACATGCCATGGGTTGGAACTAGATGGTATTAAGGATCCCTTTCAATCCAAACCATTCATTGCAGCAAAGAAGGTCAACAGCATCCTGGCCTTCATCAGAAAGAGCACTACCAGAAAGTTGTGGGATGTGACTACTGCCTTTTATGTCACACTGATGATTTGCTTCTGGGGTACTGCATGCAATTCTGTGCTCCCCAGTACAAGAGAGGCAAGGACTGAAATTTCAGACAGGAACAGATGAACAAGATAGAACCCAAATCTTCTCCATGTTCTCAAATAAACACACAAGTTATAATTGGTACATTGAAATAGGATTTTTTTTTTTTTTGTATTAGCATGAAAAACTTATTTTACAATGAGGATAATTAAAGAACTGGAACAGGTTGCCCACACTGTCTCCTATTTTAGATATTCAAAACTCAGTTAAACAATGTTGGACTATCCACTACAGCTACTCCTACTTTGAGCTGAGAGGTTGGACTAGATGATCTCCAGAGGTGCCTTCTGACCTCAAATTACTGAATCACAGAGTAGTTGTATATCAGAAGCTATGAAGTTTATTCCTCAAGTTAATTACATCCAGAAGATATTTATACATCTCTGGAGTTACACAGAAATCATAAGTAGGCTATCTTCTTGGTTTTGGATCAGTGGTATGGTTTTGTTTGTTTTTTTCATGGGGTTGGGGGCTGCTTTTTTTTTTTTTTTTTTTTTTTTGAGTCTGAAAGCATAAAGTGAACATAAGACTGTACTTGATAGCGTGATCATAATCACTCTCCAAAAATATTCAAAACACATTATACATACACACGTGACAATGTATCTTGAATTTACTTAAGCATGACATTTTGATCATAGTGGACTTGTACATTCATTCATGTTAACAACAGAAGTGCATAAGAAGTGGAAAGAATTCCTTTATGAAAAAGTTTTGGTAAATGTTAAGAACCAAAGGCTTATAAGACAAATGAATTAATGGAGACATTTACATAAAAAAATAAGGTAATTTGAACATCTGTAGATAGGATATCAACTAAACCTTATAGATTCTACATCAGTTTTTACCTCTGATAACTGTTGGAGCACTGCAGAGATTGTGTCACAGAAGTTACTTAAGAAAATCCCTATCACATTGAGCCAAATGGCTCATTCCGTTCAGATGATACAGATTTTTTTCTACACTAGTTTTTCAATTGTCTAAGAAAACTGTTTTTAAAATGATGCTGCATTTCACAAAGTAAAAATAGTAGGAATAATTCTATTAGAGTCTGAAGAAATCAAACATTGTAATTTATTCGCATAGCGTAGCAATGCAGTGACAGAAACTTCAGAGACAGCAAGCAATTATAACCCTGAGCATTTTACATACCTGGTAGCAGTGTCTTTTACCACCACAGCTAGTCAGTGGCACAGAACTAGTTTAGAGTATTGGCCTGTGACTGCCTCCTATCCTCTTCAGCTGTCTTTTTCCTCACTCTTTCCTTGAAACAACACTAATGGTAATATAGTCAGATCAGGAAATTAATAAAGATTAAAACTCACATAGCAAAAGATGACTGCGTGGTTGCACAAGTAGCAGCTTGCAAAAAACTGGTAAGAATAGGGCAAGGCTACCCTCTTCAGTTTCTGAAGTGATTCTCTCCTAACCAATCAATCACTCTTAGTATGCTTCAGTTTATACTGGGGAAGATTTCATGCTACGTTCTCCACATTTTCATCCATTGAAGCAAATTCTAGCCACTCAATAGTAGCCACAATATTTTTTTCTTTATTCACTTGCCCTTTATTCACTTGTAGAGTTTTCAAAGAATTTTTTTGAAATTAGATTATAGAATGAAAGCAGGATGCACAATCTCTTGTAAAATATAGTCATTATAAAAAAGTTCAAAGAAGCAAGAACCTTTGTCTCACTTTAATATCTAAATGTCTTATGGAGCAAAAAAAAAAAAAAACCAAAAACAAAACCACATCACTTTGTTTTTACTAAAAAGTTTTCTATTATTTCCATTGGCAATGATTATGAAAGCTGAGATATATGCCTCCAAAATAACAAACTTACACTTCATCATTTTGCATTTAACTATTCACCAACAATGCCTTCTAGAGAACAGCTTAATCATGTTGATTAAGGTTTATGTCATTATTAGAGTGCTATTCTCATTAAATGCATTTTGCTACACAATTTTCCATACAATTTACAGAGCAAAATATCTCCAATTCTATTTCTGCAAGCTTCTGAATTCTGCCACATCCCCAGTCTCCACCAACACCTTCACCTCTATTCTCACACATTAAAGGAATGCAACTATCTCAGTTCAAATAAGGATTCTTCATAAAAACCAAAGACAACACTGTTTTTTTCTTTGGAAAGTAAATTTAATTTGCTTTTTTTCCCTACAGAGCTGACATATGCTTTAAAGTAAGAAAACTAAAGCAATCCTATGCTCAACCTAGGAATTTTAAAAATCACTTATTTAAATTTACAGAAAGAGTGACTGAGACTAGAAAAAGGGAATAGATATTTCAAAACCAGCTGCAGCATGTAAAGGAAATTAGCATGAGTGGCTGCGGGGAAAGTATCAGCAATAGGCTTTGAAGAAATCTGGCTTGGGTCACTGAAAAGAAAACAGAGGCAGATGCTAGGCTGCCCAGACCAGGGAGAAAAACAGCTGCTTGTGCAAGTCTTGCCCAGGACACAGAGTCAGTGACTGATTCCATCATGCAATTTTTGAAAAACATGCCTGATGGCTTTAATATGGGAGAAAAGTTACAAATCAGATGAAATCTTTTGTGGGTGAAGCTATGACAAATTGATTCATTTATTTAGTTCTAATAGTTATTTTCTTTTACAAGCAGTTGTACAACCAAGAAAAGGTACAAGTGCTGACTGGATATACAGACTTAAATTTGAAGTAGAAGTAAGAACTTCTGAAGTGCTCTACCAAGTTATCAATAATTTAACAGATCTTAAAAGCTATTTTATATTAGTGCAGATACTGATGGGACCATGGGGTCTAGATTCACTCCATATTAACTGAAGTATATTTTGAGGCATTTTATTTCTACATTCATACAGGGTCAGTGGAGAAAGTGTCCTCTGATCATCACTATATCCAAAATCACCTTTAGCTGACTCCTCATTATAACCCACCAACTAATACTGGAATGGGCTTTAAGTTGTTCATCCACCCAAGGCTATTACCACAGTCTCAACCATAATAATCTTAGATTACATTACAGCAAACTGAATTCACATTACGAATCCTGATAAGCAGAAAAGAGTTCTTAAAGTGAATTTTTCCATGATTGCCCAGCTCCCCATTTCATGACTCATGCGTTCCTTCCAAACATATTATTCATCACTCCTTTTCACGAAGGCAAGAAATTATAAGTGATTACTATCTTGATTTGTCTGAGCACAGAAAAAAAATGTCTTTAGAATGCATGGACAACTCTACTCAATAGATTAGCTACTTATTCAAATATGGTTCACTGAAAATCCACAATGTGCATTTTTCATTTAGTTTTACTAACTGTTCTAAGAATGAATTGAATGCACACGCATACAATACAAGTCTCTATGAAAGAGTCTTAAGGATAGTACTGTAGATTTTAAGCGATTTCTGAGAAATAAAATCTGTTCTTCCAAGTTGTTACCAAAATCTACTTCTCATTTGGTCCTTTTACTGCTTTCACTTTCCATCCTAGATTGTGCAGATTTTCATTAAGAGTAAGTAGGCATAGCAAAGCAAAGCAAAATATGAAATGTCTAAATGCAACACTTCATAAATTGTAAATTCAGATATTTCAACATATTTCAATGGGTTTTATATTTTGAACACATTAAAAATACATAGCTTAAACACACCATGGTCAAGAGTTGCATAGCATAAATCCAAAAATCAATTCTGCTTAGAAACAGAAAAAAAATAAGTCTCATTAAATAATTGCAACAGTTTCATTTGTTGGCTGCACGTAAGGAGAAACTTCAATGAAAAACTTATACATTAAGTTTCTAGATTACCCATACACACCAATTTCAGTCAATAGACATTGCAGTTCCAAAAGAATTAGGTGTTTACCTGAATCCACAAATCATATGAAATCTGTGATAAGGCTTATGTTACAAAAATTAAGTTTTACTGTATTAATTTAAAAAGCTCATGATTTGTTAACGAAATGTTAGAACTTATATGATCATGATAAAATGGAAGAATCTCAGAGGTCCAAGTTCTCCAAAAACTCTAGTTAACTGAAAAAATAGAGAAGAAAAAAAAGAAAAAACAAAACACCTCTCTGATATTTCTGTTTTTTCCATAACCACTGGAAAAAAAAGAAGAACATTAAATCCAACACTAACTGTATGTCAAATGTAAGAGCCTGGGATAAAGAAAAGTCTAAAATTGGTGTATACTAAATATAAGTGCTGTTAGAAGTCATATTTATCAACTTCAGTGTCACTATCAGCTTGTCAGAAGTTATACTCAAATGTTTACAAGATCAGAATTTCAGCTGAAAGGAAAAACATGTTTCAGGAGAGAAAAGTCACCACACGAGTCACAGCCTTCTTCACTGAACCTCTTGCTTCTTTCACTATATTTCTGACAAGATGTTAGAGGCTCTTTCTAATAGACATGGCAGAATAGAAGATGCTGGGTGGTGTTTCATTTATGCACTAACTTTATACGAATAAGGGGAAGCTATTTTAGCAAAACTGATTTGTATCTTACTTTCAGCACAGGGGCAGAAAGAAGTAGTAGGAAATACTCCAACAAGAATAAGCTACTCTGACTACTATTTGCTACTAAGCTGGATCTGAGGTAGAAATGCATTGCTAGTATAAATGAGCTAAAAAAAGTGCTCCTGACATAGGCTTTATCTAATACATTAAAACATATCAATCAGGATTTCAAAAACTTTCTGGAGTTGAGGTGGATAAACTCTCCTGTCATTCTAAAGTTTGGATGCTACTCATTTCCTGCAGTTAACATGTATTTGAAAAACCCACAGAAAGTTGCTTTAATTGCTTATAGAATTTTTACTAGCTTTACTGAAAAATAAACAGTTACTGTAATTATTACGAGTTTTTTTGTTTGTTTTGTTTTTACTCGTGGCAGAATAATAGGTGTTCCTTCTACAGAAAAACCACCAGGTATCACAGTGACCTAATGTCAGGTGGCCTTTTGAAAAATCAGAGAAAAAAAGAGATTAGTAGAAGGGGAGATAATGTAAAACCCCAAAATATCACAATGCAACTTACATTATGAAAACTGGGAACCCATGTTTTGCTTAAAAGGATAAAAAGGAAAAAGTGCAAATAGAAAATATACATGCGTGTAGATAGTAATAAAGCTGCTTACTACTGAAAATCGTTCACAAAATGGGCTGCTGGTGTTCAACAGTAAAGCTAAAATCCATTATTTACTATATGATATATGAACACTGAACATGCAAAAGCACTAATGCTCTTCAGATGAAAAAAGAAAACCAAACCAATACACAACATCTACCCCATATAGCCAAAGATATTTATAAGAATGTAGAAATATGTAAAGAGCAGGATATTTTAATAATATAATAGAATGATTCATCTCCGCTATAGCTCACAGATGTCCAACACAAAAGAGCCTGCGCTTCTCAAAAAAACATGACTGCTACCAATATTATATCCATAACTTCTTATCATGCTATTGCTTCCTACAGTTACACTATTTCCTCTCAAATTCACATCTTTTTGCAGCTCCTTTTTGGCCATGATATAGAAGGCAATACTGAACCCCACAGTGACAGTTTCTTCCTGTCTATATCTTATGCTCTTTCAGACATTCTTTTTCTAAGCATTACCATAAAGACTTCTTTTGGAAAACACAGAATTTCTACTAGATTGTTGCTTTTTTTTTTTTTTTTTGTAAACTCAAGTCTTACTATGATCCACATTTTATCTGAACTTACATTTCAAATAGTTTGTGTTATCTCTGTTTTAAAACATTGTATTTTCATCACTGTCAACTCTCATCAATCCTACATCTTTCACTGCAGACTTCCAAAATGAACTGTAAAGCAGTTCTTGTGCAAAGTGAAACAGAATAAGAACATGTTTTACAAAGCTAAGGTATTTTTGGTTACAAATACCAGGGTATCTCTTCAGTATTTCCTCCTAAAGACTTGTTTTTTTTATTACTTGTAAGAATGTGAGAGTGTTGATCCCTATTCTGTGAAGTATGCTAGCATCATTAGGATGACAAAATCAAGTCTTATTGTGGAAAGAAAAAAAAAATCATTTAACATCAACATCACACTGCTATTGATTTGAACTCCTTCTTGCCTCACGGGTGAAATAAGCTCCTACACACAGTCCCTCTAAGCATACCAATAGAGGAGAGAAGCAAGAAAAATACTAAAAATGGATGTATTAAAGATACAACAGGAAATATATGACTCATGAGATGTAAATTCTTTTATCTGTATAGAACAAATTGAAGAAGAGCTTAATATGGCTGCTACAATTTCTATGGAGTTAGATTAGAACAGAAATACACCTATCAATAATACCCCAGATTTAGGATTCCTAACCATTTTCTAGATGTTCAGCAACCTCTGTGATACAATTTAGCTTCATTTTCCTGATCTAACACATGACTAGTCAGATTTTTAAAATGACACCTTTTTTTAGCACCCCGGTTGGCCATTTCAGTCTAAGACAAGGAAATGATTGAGCACAGAGCCTAAATTATCCTTCTGCATTACTTGCAGAATATCTTCAAAACAGAGGTAAGAAACTGTCAACATGAATAGGCTCACACTTTATTTCTGAATAGATCTGAAGTTTTCAGACAAAAATCCATACTTTTCTTCTTAAAAAGGTATAAGAAACAATAAAGCCCTACTTAGGCCTGCAATGTCATATAAATATCACTCTGCACATTAATTCTTCTCTTTGAAAAACTTAAAGCTGTACCTCTAAGCAAATTCGCAAAACAGAAAACATAGGCTGAAATACTACTCACATTGCTTAATTGAACCCACAGTTTAAAATAATTTCAAACACATACAAAGCACTAAAGTCAGCATATGCTAGAACCCCAAAGTCTATGCCTTAAAACATGAACAAAAGTAATATTCAAGGCACCAAAAAATATTTCAAAGTAACTTCTTTTTAAGAATACTGTAGTGTACGGAAAAAAAATGGTATTTTCATACCACACCAGAAGATGGGTGAAGTGTGAAAGAAATCTCCTGTTTAATGTGACCTTTGGCTGTACTTTTACTTGTCATCATTATAAAGTAGCTACTTTCAGTGCCAAACCAGAAGCTGCGTTATATTACCCTATAACAGTAGTAGCATGTATTGCAGGAAATGTTTCATACTCTGAGAAAACGATGGCAGAATGCACACTGACAGCACTTACCTTTGTAATTGCTGATAATGGGTCTTATGGTACAATAAGACTTCATTTACACAAGGAAATAAGAGTGACTGCACAAAATTTCATACAGCATGTTACAAACCAGTATTCGTTCAGAAACTCCCTTGGAGTCCTCGACTTCATTCAAAATGTTCATATAAAGAGAAAAAAATCACATTGGAATGCTGCCTCTAAGAATGACAATAGTCAGGGCTTTGTTACTGTGTACAAACCAAAAATACTGCATTGCTAACATCTCTATACTTGACTTTTCCTAACATATGTAATTACAAAAATATTTCTGGAAAGCAAATGAATTTGAAACTCCAGTAAGATTAATAGAACAAATACAACAAATTTATGTTCTATAAAATGGTAGCAAGCTGCAGAATAAAAGTCACTAGCTATCATTATCTAAAGCTGTTCATCTAACACTGTAGAGAGAAAAACCATTGATACATACTGTACACACATTTTTATCCACGTACATAAATCAAAGGAAACAGCTTCCTTTAAGGCAAGCATATGAAGATACTAAAGCAAGATACAAATTAAATATTCATACATTCAATATTTCAAAATAAGGAATTTGGATATACACATGCATAATTTAAGTTCTATAGTGAAACCTGTCTACAGAGGCCATTTCTACTGTATTTCAACAGCATTGAAACTTGAAATGTACAATGCAGCCTTCCCAAGCTGTGTTAAAACTTTAAAGTACATAGTAATTCATTTGAAGCACCAAACATAGAATAAAGGCCATATTGTGCACACGGCTCTTTTCCACAAGAACCACTGCTTTGCCCAATTCATTGCAGATCTTCCAGCTCTATGAGCAGGGCTGTCAGTCACAGTGCTTTCCTACAAGTTAGCTTCAGCCTGCCGAGAGTTAATCACTGGGAACTGAACAGGTAACTTCAGGTAAGAGTCTCACAGTTCCTGAGGGAAAAATCAGATCAGGCAACCATCTTTAAGCCCAATTCTGATCTGAGGCACCTATTTTAGACTACAGAACTGATGCTCATATGCAGCCTGAAATTGGGCCCTTTCATGTATTTACTCAGGCCTGTTAGAGAAAATGAAGGTATCTCAAGCATTTCTGCTTGGCAAAAGAAAGCAAAGCAAAACCGGCTTCACAACTAAATTTGTGCACTAAGAATTGCTCTTCATATGTAAACCGCTGACACGTTCTGTGCTCACAACAACACAGAGACCCTACATTTTCAGAGCTTATAAATTCCTATGTGTGCTAATAACACTATAAGTCAAAAAACAAGCAAACAAAAAAACCAAACCGCTATTACCCATTTTCCCTCCCAGACAAATATCTTGTTCTGTATGTGTGTAAGAATTACCATCCATTTCTCTTCACATATTTGAAACCTGGCCAGTAAGAAGAATATCTCCGTATGAGTTATTATTGTGATTATATTATTTTCTTATTAGAAAATAAATGTTTTAGTTTGAATATCAAGAGGCTCATTTTAAAACCATCCATTTTATTTGGACAAAAATATGTCAAGTGAACTTTAAGAATAATTAAACAGTACTTAATAATGGGAAGTAGAACAGCTCTGTTTCTACGTATTTTAAGCCAATGTTTATCTTTGCTCCTTAAAGGTCACTCATTTGATCTTGAGACAATAACGAAATAATCTGAGCAAATGCTAAGTAAAAAAGTGATATTAAGCAATATTACACTAAATAAAATTAGTATCTACATGGTAAATTGCTTCATTGAAAACCATCTACAGATTCTGCAAAGAATATACTTTTGCCTTAGAGCTAGTACTTTAATTTTCAAGAACCAAGAAAAAAAAATCAAAACTAGTCAGTAACAATGCAGCGTCGAAAAGCAATAAACTCAAAATTAAGTTATAAATAATTTAAAGCATGTCATGAAGATGTATTAATAATTCATCAGATAAATAATTTACTAAATAATCAAATAAATAAATAATGAAATACATAAATAAATCAGCAAATAAATAATTCTGCAAAATAACCTAAACAATAAGTCACTAAAACAAATGACAAACCTACAAAACTACAATGATTTTCTAAATTCTGATAGTTTTAAATAAACAAATGTATATAAACTAGATCAATCTTTGGTGGATACAGAAATAGTTTTCACTGCTATTGGTAAATTCCTGATTACACTGCACAAGGATACAATTTTAGATTTTACAAGAGTGCAGTTTTTTCTTGTAAATTATTAACATGATTGCTACAATATATGCTGCTCTGTATTTTACATGTAACCCCTTTACGTAGCTCACTTACCCCCCCCCCCCCCCCCCCCCCACCCAAAAGCAAAAATCTCTTTACAACATTCTTAATTCAAATTTGCTTGTTTGTTTTCTGGGTGCAGTACTTACAATACTGCAATAGCCTTCTTGGTGGTTCTCTTGCTATGTTCTGCAAACCTTCAGAAGTTTTGCTGCAGGGGGAAAACAAGTAGAATAACCTTAATTATTACAGATGGTATCTCATTCATTAGCGGATGACAACATTTTATTTGAAAGCACAAGAAAAGCTGTTTTATAATTCTACAAAGCATCTTAATGTGAAACAACCATTAAAGTTTGCAGACTACCAAAAGTTTTTAGAAGTCTTTGGTGGAACGAGTTCAAGCAGACTGAGGCCTGTTTCTTGTATTTAAGCTGACACACAATCTGTGCAAACTGGCACTAATTCAGATGTAAAGACAAACCATGAGAAGGACAAAATACTTGGCTGACATCTAACGTTATCCTTGATTTTGGTAGTTCAGAGTCCTTGATAGAATACAGTGAGACCATTTCCTCTACATTCATAATTTAATTAGAACTCTGCACTCCAAAGCCAACACTCATACCACAAAGGTCAAAATCCACTCATCTCTTGAACCAGCTTTCAGTCTCCATTTATTCTAATGAATATTATTGACAATCACCGCAATTTCTTTAAAAGTGGCATTCTGTAAATAGAACACTTGAAGAAACGTGCCAGAAATGTAATCACTTTATCAGTATTTATCAATTTTATCCATTCTGTCAAAAAATGTTTGTTTCCTTCCATAATACACATTACAGGAAAGTGAGACAGTTTTATAAGTTATGCCACTGATGTGGAGTATTAGACTCTGTACAAACCTATTAAATTGAATGAATACATTAAGCCTGAGGTTGCTGAACAATATATGTAGCATATACATACGTTGCTCCAAAAGTAACACCTCCTATCAATTTCCACAGAAACTACAACAGACACAACGAACACAATAACACTATTTGCTAGAGCACATTCTCGGCTACAAACCACTATTTTTTTTAACATGGTCACAACTGCTAGCTATGCATTTTCACCAGCCATGAAAAGGAACCTATGTCGTGCTTGTAGAAATCAGCACCAGTGGGGTTGACCTGCTGTCACAGTTGCCACTGCTGAAATGTACCAACTACCACCTTTTTCTGCTCACATCCACAAAAACATCCAGCAAGCATCAATGAATGTCAATAGATGCCATTTTTTCTGCATGGAGGAACTCAATTCCACACATTTTTTTTCCATACACACCTCCGTGTCAGGCACCATCTTGTCAGAGTGCCCTTCTGCTGCCATCTGTGACATGGCAACAACATGTAACGCAATATCAGTCGGAGGTTCAACTTCTACTGTCATATCAGCAACACTGACCTCTGACATAATGGGCCAACATAATAAAGCAGGAGGCATTACTTTCAGAGCATCCTTCACATACACAGTTTCTCACTAGGTGGTTCAAAACAAATCATAAGCAGCATTGTTTCTGCTGATAAAATCTCTTAATGGTTGGCGCTGTTGCTGTACTTCAGCATTTAAAAGCATAAAGGATAATTTTCTCTTAAAATTACCTGGGCACATTATATTTAACAAGTCTCAAATTCTCTTTAGGGATTATAATAAGGAAACACTTTGCTTAATCATAAATTTTATATTTATCTTGGCTAAACACTCTCCTTTGAATAGACTGCCATGTTTTGTCAAGAAAAATCAACACGGTGGAAATGAAGTACTTGTTCTGTTGTGTGGTCATTCAAAGGAGTATGTAGAAGTAATGTAAATGTGCACCAGCGCTGCTGATAATTTCACGCTCTCATACACTCATTTCAATTTGCTTTAAAAAGGACTATTCCTCCTGGCTAAATATAGTCATCACGAAAAAGCATACCTCCCCTTTGAGTTAATAATATTGCAAGCCCCAAAACACAAGAGTACAAAAAACTTCTGTCTGAGACACTTTTTTCCTAACAGTATGCTTTTTTCAAAAGTGGGAAAAATAATTCAGTCCTCAGATTTCTGTTCAAGAATTCATTCCCACTCCATACTCAGCAAACCCATCCTCTTTCCTCAACACACACCTAACAGATCTCAAATCCTACTTTTTTTCAAATAATGGATTGTTGTAAAAGTAGTCTGTTTCTCCACACATTAAAAACTGTCACAAGATTACTGGGACATACAATGGCTCAGTGGCGATCTGAGATTAATCCAGCATCACACTTCCTGAAGGAAGTACCACCAAATCACACATCATCTTCATGCATTTGCAGCTTGGCAGCCTCTGGTGCAAAGTGATTTTTCACTAAAGGTTTACAGTAGAGCTAAAATTGCTCTTACAATCACCAATGTCTTAAAGCACTTTTTTTTATTTTTTTATTTTTTTTAGAGATTCACTCAGTTTTCAATTAGTTTCATGTTTAATTTGGGCTTTCAATGTGTGGTTCCAGAACTGACCTCCTCACATAACTATTTTTGTCTGTGTTAAAGGGTCACTGTTCTCTGTTCGAATAGACATCTAAATCACTTGATGATAGGACAGCTTAGACAGCAGGTAAAACAACCAACAACTTGAGATACAGCTACATCCCCTCTCTTGCAGTCAAATATAAATTCCAACCTATGCGAGAGGTAATGACAGAAAATGAATTCAATTCCTTTCTCTGTTTTGCTAGCAGGCTTCCTTCTCCTCAACCTTCACAGATAACATAAGTGCCTTTACCCAGCAGTGCCTGCAAAACACTGCTCAGTGGAAGACTAAAGCAAAGCGCAGTGCCATACAGGTGGATGTTACAGCACTGAGATTTTACTACTAGAGAAAATAGTTGTGTAAGTTCTGATCCTTAGCAAGGCTGAGAAACTGCCTGCTACAAGAGGGAGGCCATGCAGCTGGTACTGAAGGTGATTTGGGTAATAACACAAGGAAGTGAATTGTACCATGTACCCAAGAACAAACTTCAAATACTAACAATGGCAACATTGTAAATAAAGCTCACAGGAAAAAGCATGGAGCAACAAAATCCTCTGCTATCTGCCACCTTTTAGCATCACCACAAACAGAAAATGTCTTTGTAAGTGTGAATCAGATGAACAGATATCAGATACTGCTGATTCTTCCCTTTGGGAATTTAGGAAATACATAAAACAAAATTTGGGAAGAGCTTACTAGGTAATTTTAAAATTTAGGACATGAGATTGATTTATTGACATTCAGGAATAGACACTTGGGTACAAATACCAGGCAGATACACTTTAACAAAGTTATAGGTACTGACCATTATATTCTTACTCATATTTCAAGGATTTCTTGAACAGTTAAAAGTTACTGCGATACTTTGCATTATTCATAGGGGGAAAAAAATCTATTTCAATGGATAATCATGTTTACAAAGTAAATAATACATAAAATTTCTAGGCCAGAAGCTTCACTCCTCTGCCATATTCCCTCCCTTCCAGTTATTATAATTGACCATTGAATTCAATTTATCTATTTGGACAACTTCACACAAGAAGATAACTTTGTGGCTCAGTACAGTATGTTATTAAAAATCTTTCTGTATCTCTATTAGCTTTCTGACTTTTCTTTTAGCTTCTTCTAACTCTCTTAGTAAAATAACAGTTTTAACTTGTTAAAACCTACAGGACAACGTTAAATCCCAAACTAGTGAATCAGCTGCTATCTGTATAACGCATAGCTCATTTGGCTGTTATGATCCATATTTCCTAGCTGATTTTTAGATAAAAACAAGCAGATTACTAGGAAAGGTTTATCTTAAATTCCCACATGTATAACATGCCACATTAAATATATGCAAATCAACCTTTTTCTCCTCTATTTTTTTTTTTTTTTGAGCTGACAACTCATATGACCTGAAGCCATGGTTAACGATTACAATTATTTGACTTTCATATTTATACAATCAGTCATCAGATATGCATGTTAATTGATTTCAACAGATAGTTTTGTATTCTAATGATCAACAGTAAGCGTACATTTTACCAACCTCTTGATTTATAAGAAAATAAAACTTATATCAGTTTTCACAGTTAACCCTTCATTGGATTGATTTACATCATCCACCAAAGACTTCTCTGTAATACATTAACTGAAGTAGTTCCAATGATGAGATCTTCACTGCAATAGCAAAAATTGATTTTACAACTAAAAACACTGTTTTATTGTGTTTAAAAACATATCTGCTACTCTATTTAAACAATATTCTCTACTAATCAGAAATTATGAAGCATAAACAGAGTTTAAATAAACGGACTGGGCAAAGGCTTCATTTATTTACTCCATATTTACATCTCACTATTTAGAAAACCTAAAATGGTGGTCAGAAGCTCATAAACAAGCATCTTAGCCACTAAGATACCGTTAAATGGACATTTCTGATTTTTAAGAAGTCTTGATTACAGACTGAAAATAATGAGATAGATTTTAAGTATATGAGAGGATTCCATTGCTTTCTTAATGGCTATTTTCCTTAATCTCAGGTCTGGCATTGTGGCAAATGCTGATAATGCAAATAAATTGTCTTCAATCTCTCCCTCATTAAGAAACACTCCCTTTGTTCAAAAGACCTTGATTTCAAGCTGAACATATAGGGAACATTTGGGACTCTGCAGAAAATTAGAAACCCATCCCAAACTAATTGCTGTCCCAGTTATAATACCACAAATTTCAAAGCAGAAAGCATCTGATTCTTTCGTATGATACAATACTAGTGTTCCACCTTGAAGACTGATTATAACATTTATACTTACAGACAAGGTAGACCTTAAAATAAACAGAAGAATGAAGTTCTGTGTGAAACTTCAAGATAAATGACCAGAACAAAAAAGTAGGAAATAAAAGCTATGACAAAAACATTGACATTAAAATCTATCTATATCAGATGTTGTACAATCAATAGGTGTACAAAGGTTAGGCTTAGTAAGATTTCCACAATAGAAAGATAATCAAAATAAATGGAAATGCTCACCAGCATCATAGGCACACAGTAAACTCCACAAGGAGCGATCTCCAGAAAGAGATCCTTCCTCAGTGGCAGTCAGCCCTCAAATGGGATCTAAGAGAGATGCAGCCAGGCTCCACCTCTTCCAGTAGCACAGGTGAATTGCCTTCACCTGCGCTTCCACAGCTGACTCAGTGCTTGCCTCAGGTGGCCAATCAGAGGTTCAGGCTGTGATCAACAGTTCCCATACAGATGTATACACATCTTCTGTAAAGATCCAAAAAACAAAGAAATAAATGTAATTCCTAGTTTCCAAAATGCTTGTTGTCTACCACTTCTCTTTAAAATTCACAGTGTTAAAAGTTAGAGCTATGGGGGAGAATAAGGAAAATTTAACAACTGCACATGGGTTGACTAAATAAAAGCAGTCCTAGACTGACTTACAAATACAACATATTCATTTAAGCTTGAATTAATACCAAAATTTTCACAAGACACCTGAACTTATAGTAAGGACGGAAGAATATGAAAAAAAGTCTGAAAATAGAAAAATCTTGTTTACAGCTTACTGCTCATCATAATAAAGCTCAATGATTAGAAGCAGCATTTGACTACCAACATTCAGTATATTAATTAAAAACCAAGGGAAACAAAAAGTAGCAAACCATTAGCGCCTTCTGATGACAATGTTCACCTGAAGAAATGAGGTTACAATAAATTCCACAGTTAAAGGTTAAAATAAGTAGTAAGATGACCAAATCAATTCTGGGAAATGAGAAAATAAACTGACTGGAAAATATTCAAATCTAAAGATAAACAAGCTGTGAGTTCAGTGGTAGCATGTCACCACACAGACTGTTATGGCCAGTTTGGATCACTGAAACTCATAAGGGGATCAAGAGAAGGGGAACTGGGAAAAAAATCCGGAAGCTCTCTACAAATTATATAGCACCCAACTACCACTGCATAATCTTAGTTAAAACAAAAAAAGAAAAAAAAAAAACAGAGACCAATGAAATGCAGGCAATCATTTCCTATACTGACCCCGCTGCACAATAAGATGTTCTTCAGCACTATTTTACAAGTAGGAAATCAGCAGGTAGAGGGTAACAAGTTTAACGTAATTAGGTAGGCGAATTCAGTGCAACTACAAAAACATTACTACTTTAGTATAACTACATTTTAGCCTAGGGACAGCAGCTTCTTCAAAACTCAGGGTTTCAAATACTTTCCTCTTTTTTCAGAAGAAATTGAAAGAAGCTGGGGCTGTGATTTAGCTTATTGGTTAAGCACGTTTTGTAACCAATATTACATATGATTTCAATTCCTTGAAGAGCAAAAGTTTTCTCACAAAATACTAGTTAGAGGAAATGCAATAATTTTTTATAGAACTGGATCAAAATTTATGGAATTTGAATAAAATCTAAAGGCTCTCAAAAACAAAGTAGAGAGGAAAATGTTAAAAACTGGAAGACCAACATGAACTCGAACAACTTGCTTTGTGACTGAATATCAAGCAAGAGGAAAAAAAAGTTAATCTGAATATCAGCTGCTTCACAGATATGGCACAAGCTGACAGGAGACTGCATTTGGTGTCCTCATATTTAACTGCCACTTTCCACAGACTTTAGCTATCTGAATTCAAAAGTGTTCCAATTTGATTAGAAATCATCAAGAATAAAGAGTATTGTCATAGATACAAAAAACACAGCATTTATGATATTTGGTTTACTTCACACCAAAAATATTTATCCATTTCGTAACTCATGGTGGATCAGTTCCATATGGCCAAGCAAACCCTAGGGATGGTGCAAGGCATTAAAAAAAAAAAAAAAATAGCAAAAAAGAAAACAGAGGGAGTAAGAAAGATACATTGTTTATTTTTATGACAATATGGCCTAAGCCCACACAGGTTAACTTAAACTAGCTATGTAAACATTTATAAACCCTTGAAATTGCAAGTTTATGAAATGGGAATCCTTATATAACCTCCATAGTTTTTTATTTCTCCCAATACAAGTCACATTTTGCAGTCACACTGTATCTCACTGCATTTTACAATGGCCACTAAATTCATTCCACTTGTTATCATTCGTAAGAAACAGATTAATAAGAATAGCAATACTTGCTGTGTGTAAAACTGACCCAGCACCCTGATACTCCCTGCCTACAGCAAAGTGATACACAATTATTGTGTGAGCAGTCAAGGCCTATTTTGACGTACCAAGCCTCCTTATGGGACAGCCAGCACCACTGGGAGAACTACTGCTTGTGACATGCAACTGGACAAAACATTTGGGAATGGCCTCAAGTTGTGCCAGGGGATGGTCAGGCTGAATATTAGGAAAAATTTCTTCTTCAAAAGTATGGTTCAGGAATGGGCTGCCAGGGGAAGTGGTTGAGTCTCCATCCCTGGAGGTGTTCAGGAAATGTTTAGATACTGTACTGAGGGACGTGGTTTATTGGGGAAATACTGGTGGTAGGTGAACAGTTGGGCTGGATGATCTTGGAGACCTTTTCCAGTCTTGGTGATTCTATGATTCTACACAAACACAGAAATTTTTTTTTTTTTTTTTTTTTTTTTTTTAAGCATGCAGTTTTTCTTGGAACAAGTGAATATTTCACATGAAATCATCAAGCTAGTGAATGCAAGCCACAGCAGAAAACTGCTGCAAATTTCAACCCTGTTAATGGATAGATGAATTTAGGGAAGAGAATATAAGCATCACCAACATAGAACAAAATTGCTGGGTTTTATTTTAAAAATGCTTGAACTCAACATTGAAACTTTAGTGTATAGGAATGATTTTATTCTGTACATTCTACATTTCTTGCCACCTGAAGCTGGAGACTCAAAAGTCAAGAATAGCAAATCTGGAATGCTGAGTTATATTAACATCATCCTAACTATAGCAGTTTGATTTCAACAAATTTCTCAGGGTTTTTGCATATTGCTGAATAAATGATTCTGGAATTAACTTACTTTTCTTGGAGGCATTATTTTAGATTATTTCTTAGCCTCCCCCTCTTTGATTTAGTACACCTCTTAAGGTAATTTATTAATGTTTTGGATATCTCATTCATCATCCATTATTACTGGTGTCATAAATAAGAGGAATGGAACAAAGCAACAAAGCACTGGACTATACACTCTTTCCATATTCATCAATAAAACATCCGCCTATGTCAGTAAGCAGTGTACAAAAGAAGTTGGTTTATCCACTAGAGCAAGACTGGTAACACTTTTTAACTTAAATCCTCAAGCAGATCATTAGATTTACAGTAAAATCTATCATTACTGAAGTAAAAAATAAGTGCATCAACACTGAACACGAGAGGACAGAAACATCTAATCTGCAAAAGACAAAAGTACACACCAGAAACTGCTATGTCCTACAAGTTATTCCAATTAACTAGAAGGTTGGTGAATACCTTCAACAGCACCGTATTCCATGAAAAAAATAAAAGGATTAATCACCCAAAATTCTGTAAATTTTGCCAGCATAATACAAAGCAGCAGAATGAGGAGCAAAAATTTAACTAAATGAAACTCAAAAGTGTGGCATCATATCTATAAAAGTCTGTCATATTGCTTTGTCGAAGACAAAGTCACCTAAATGAGTGGTAAACAGGAAAAAGTCTTTAAAACAAAACAAAACCCTCAATAGAAAGGAGCTTGGAAAAGATGACTGTAAAGATTTCAGAAGATTTTCAAGATAATGACCATTAATGGCCATCCCTTCCAGTAATACGTTGCATAGGTATATACTACACTACATAAATCAACTGAAGGAATATAGCAGTCATGTTATTACAACAACATTAACTACTGAGTTAACATGAACACTACATCTGACTTAAATTACATCTTGGAATTAAATTTGAATATTCAAAAATTCACTTTCTATTATTTTAGATGTTGATACATTTTGTACACATTTACTGTTTACATTCCTTTAAATTAAAGAAAACCTTTCACTAAGGTTAATGAATATTTTACATGATGTAACAGTACTGCACTCACCTTTTTTCCTAACTGTAATATGACTAAGTTTGAGCCAGATCTAGTAATTCATTAATGGAACCAGAAGAGTTTAAGTTCTTTTAATGAAAGAAGAAAAAGACTCCATGTTAGATTTAAATTGGGCAAAATGCATCAGATTAGCAACTGTGCTTCTGACTTCTGCTGGGGAAAAATTAGCTGTTATTTTGTCTTCTTTAAACAATACAGATCAAGTATTTTGGGCTCCCAAAGAAGCTGAAGCAACAAAAACTTTTTCCAACTAACTAAAATCTCCCTTCATTGTGCCAGCTTTAAATCAGGGTCCTCATTACTTCTGGTATAGAATCTCCAGGTTCTTTAGTAATTGATGATTAACAAAATATACCCATACCAATACTTCTTAAAGCTAATTCAACTAAATACATAATAAGATGCATCTTTCCTTTACTTCATTGTGCTATCTTAATAACTACAAATGAAACAGTTCAATGAATTCTGTATGATACTTTCCTATAGTTACAATTTTACAATTACCAGTGGAATGGAAAATGAAGTCTTGTGAGCTGGAGTTTTTATTTCTCTCCATCTGATCAATGTCTGGAACTGACCATGATGCTTGTTCAAACTCTCAGAGCTTGCAGTCAAATAGAACCTTGTTGTTACATGACTAAGAGCAGATAGTATCCCCTATTAGAAAGGTGTATGTGATTTGAGGATTCATGCAAATGGGAGGAACTAATCCCTCAACTGCTTGGGATCATCCATTCACTCTCTCACTCTTGTCTCTGCTTCACTTTGTATAAAATGTGCATTGTCAGGAAAACACTGAGATTTATTCTTTCCGATGATGATTAAGATATTCATCCAGTATGTACATTCTCTATATTCCATTTTTAGCCTCACTGAATTTCTAATTTCTACAACAGGAAACTGTATTAGATAGGAGACTATGAACGTATCAATTTATTTATTTCGGTCTTTCCAAATCATCTGATTTTTTCTTTTCCTTATCTTTTGTTCACGGAGTGCACTCCTCTCAAGCTGTCACTGGTCATTGGAAGGAGTGAACCAATTATCCTTCTTTTTTACAAGCTATTGCATCATATTGTTTGTATCCTACTAGAAAACACACTCGTTGTCTTCTTTACTGACACTTGGAAACCAGAAATCATCTGCTGAGAAGCCAATGAAAATAAAGCTTGCTTGTTTCAAAAACAGAACAGAAACAACAAAACGTTTATTTCTTTTTCATTATCATTTTTTTATTAAAGGTTCTGGAAGATAGCATCCTAACTTATTTCCAACATCAGCAATGCTGAAGGCTTCAGACGTTTGTATAACTACTAGACTGATGTATAAACATTTTGATTCTTAAGGGACACCACTGTTATGTTCTCTAATCACAGACGTGAAACATAAAGCTTGTCTTCTCAGCAACACTCTATCCCCTAAACTGGTGCTGAGCACCTATACCAAATATCTGTACCTATACATGTGATGGACATGTATTTTTAAGCCCCATCTATTAGAACATATGTCTTGGTATATGTTTAGAATATGAGTGTGGTAACACATGTATGGGTGGGAAAAAAAGGAAATTACTCTTCCAAAAGCAGAGCAGAAGAAAAAAACCTAAGCCCAAATATTTTTGAGTCAGTGATGAAAGCAGAGAAGAGAAAGATGTATGGAGCAAAAGATCTACAAACCCCTTTATTTATGTTGGTGATTGGACTACCTCCCACATTTATCAGTGAGAAAAAATGCTAATAAGGATGTCTGAAATGCAGCAGCTAAAAGTAGTGGCTAAATGCATATGGAAGACAGAGGAGATGGCATTTTAAAGCAAGTAGAGTGCAGATGCCAGTGCTGTCAGGACTGATGATGTACCCTCTATAAAGCGCTGGGATATTTACTTTTTTCAACACAACTACTACAAAGTAAAATATAATGATGAGGCTCACTACAGCTATATGATCTTCTATCAAACCAGTACCGTTAAACTCAGAATCCACTGGCAACACACTACAAATTGTCTCAAAGAAATAGGGCTTGTTTACTCCTCATTACAGTGTCAGTGAGCCAAAGAGCTGATCTCAAACAACAAAAGCCTGACAGAAGAAAACACCGCCAGCACTGTCACACACATGGAAGGGAAAGTCAAGGCTCAAATGACTGTGTTGATCTTTGACTAAAACTATAAAACTAGTCAGTTTCTTCAAAGTCAAACATAAAACTGCAGCCAACAATAAGGAATCCCTGAGCTTTCTTCACAATGATTTTTTTTTTTTTTTTTGTCATAAGCCTTGGTATTTTAATCAGACTAAAAAGAGTTGGCAAGGCAAATGTGTATGACCCAGGCCTATAAAGCATAGCATGGCTTTCCTGACTAATCTTATTTTTCCTACTGTCACCTCAGTTCCAGCATCATGGCTTCTTTTAAGTAGGTACTTAGAAGCTCTGACCAGCTGTTCATTCTTTTTTTTCTTCTACTATCTAATCTGAAAGATTGTTCAATTTGTTCATTGACTAACCTCCAAAGTATTTTATTTCTCACACTGAAATTGGATTGCTACTCACAAGAGTTGACACAGATCTGAATCTAAAGGTCATTCATTAAGACTAACAGCCCTATGATACATTATTACATGTCCTTAAATCAAATAAAAGTAATTAAAAATACCCATATTTTCAGTTAAAAACTTATCCTTAGTTACCCTTCCTTCCCGAATTCCTGATTCACAGCATTAACTCCACTGGCATAATTCTGTATTTACTTACTTCATTAACAATTTTTGGTTTTTGTTTTTAAGCCTATGTTAACTAAATCCCTTTCAGAGCATCTCACAATGTAATTTTACTACATAAGATTTCTGCTGCGACTCATTAAAAATCAGATTCATTATTTACTATTTAAGTATAGCTTCATTTATAATAAAACTTTAACCCTTGTCAAGTAATATGGATAAGCTGCAGACATCAGAGGCAACACAGAAAAGTGTCAGCAAAACAAAACACAATGAATAGAAACGTAAGTACAACCAATGGACAGACAAATTAAACTTAACTTAATGGGACAACACTCCGTTCTTCCCATTTCTCAACTCCAGTAAATTTATCTTGCTTATAACCATATTGTTCACTTCAGTTTGTTTAGCTGTGGGTCTTCCCACCACTGAAGTCAACAGTGAAGCTGCCCATGACTCATGAGTACTGACCAATTTTAAGATCCCAGAACAAACCTTAAGCAGATAGAAGCCTTGGACTTCAACATCTGACTTCAGGAATGAAGTACTTACTCAGTAGGCATTCAGGAGGCAATGCATCACTTCACTTAACCATACTAGTACTTTAATATCCATTTTACACAAAAATTCTTAATGATAACTGGTCTAATGTTTGACATACAGCAAAAACATAGGCATCTGAAAGATATTTCCTCTGACCTGTCAGACCAGTTAATTTCCTTAAAGTGACAAATGTCTTCAGAACAGCAACATGAGACAATAGAAATCCTCTTAAATCCTAGAAAAAGCCAAAGAATGTATGCTGTGAGTAAATGAACTACATTTTAAAAACTGTTCTGAAGTAATTCTCCATACTACTGCTAAAGCTGTTTTCAGTAACCTATAGCATCGCATTCAATACTTCAGAATAAACTAATTTCATGAAATTATATGCTTGCCAGAAAGATGGCATTATTTTGTTTACTACTTATGGGCTACCTATCCATAGTGCTTACCATTACAAATATTCATTTCCATCTAACTTGAAATTTCTACCAGTGGTGTAAGTAATACTTATCACAAAAGAAGATAGCTTAAATAATGAAATCAACAAAAGCTCAAAATCTAAACATGAAGCCAAGTCAAACATAAACAGCAGGAATAATGCCCATGTGAGTTTTATGCAGTGTACTTCCCAATCACCTGTACTTTTACTAATGTAAAATACATCAGCTTAGATAATGTAATCTTAATGTTCTTTAACATTCTTGATTATGAGGGATTACCTCCAGGATCCAAAGAGGTGCACTATGAATACAAATTTCACATGATCCTAAACTTAAAAAGAAATTTGCTGCAGTTGAATGTTATACTCACATGATGAGATAACGTGAAGATTCCATCATCCAAGGTTTACTAAGATAGTTCTGTGTTTACTCATTAGTTTGGGTCACCATTTGATAAAACTGATTAGACATTCACTTTCCTTCATATCCACATGCTGGCCTAGAGACTTCTATGACAAAAATTCTCAGTTCACTGACTGTAAACCACATAAAGTGAGCGAGCTAAGGAATTAAAACAAAGAAAGAGAAGTACTCAATAAATCCAAACCTAATTTACTCCTGCACATTTCAAAACTTGGTTGTGCTCAACTCTGAGAAGGAAAAACTTCACTTGCTTCAATAAGAGACCACCTGCCATAATACTGTCTTTATCCACATCATGCATAAATCACTCACTGAGGCTAGCAGTGCCAACCAAATGAACAGCCTTTAGTAAATGCAGCCTGTCTACATGACAATAACTGATGGATTACGTCAGCACTAAAAGCGCGGAGAAGGAAGACCTCTGGTGAGCTATCACAGAACACTTAATCCTGAGTTATTATTTTTTTAATATTCTAACACCATTCTATGAATGATAGCTGTTTTGTGGCCAAAATATTCCAGATACCTTCTTAGGATCAAGTTCCAGTGAAAGCAAAGAGATCATTTGTTTAAAATACTATATATATGATTTAAAGGCTACGTATCCAATCTGGAATTATAAAATGCTTATATGGATTCACAGCATCTTTTACATTGATTAGATATCAAAAATCTTCCCGTACGTCCTATAGCATTATGAAAGAGATGAATATATGTAAATTAAAAAAAAAAACAAAAACAAGAAAACCCAACAAATTACAGGTGGTACTTGAAGACCAAATTTTATGAACCATCAGGTGACACGAACTTGTGATGACACAAGCATATGTGCCAAGTCCACAAATGTTAAAGGCTCAAAAATGAGCGATGCTATGTATGAATATTTCAATAAGAGACTGAGTAGTCTTTCTCTGTAAGTTATCCATTATCACTATGCCTTGCACATGGGTTATACATGGGTTGGGTACAATCCCAGATATGAATACAGGCTGGGAGAACTCACTGAGAACAGCCCTGTGGAGATCCTGATGGGGACCCTACTTGGACATCCTGATGGATGAGAATCAGAGCTAAAAGAGAATTCAATTTTGACTGAACCTGCTCAGATCCAGAAAAATAATTTTTAAAAAATGTTGTTTTAAGAAACGTAGAGGTGATCACCTCTCACTTCTATTGACCACACAGAAGGGGCTTACAGTAGGCTGTAAGAAGATTCTGATGTAGCCATTCATGTTTAATACAGAGTTGGTTTTCATATCTATCACCGAAAGTAAGCAAATATCTTCTTACATATCTGCCCAACATCACTTGGTACAAGGCAGCAGGGATTGAGCAACCTCTTGTGGTTGCCAGCCACTCCCCCAGGCCACCCTATTCATGCACAAAGGCATTCCAAATGAAGGATTAATTGGGCATAAAAATCAAAGTCTAGCTTTTAATCTCACCTCACCACAGTCATTCCCTCTAGATGCAGAGAAAATGGATTTCTGCCATTCCCTCACCGAGGCACAGCCAGGTTGCTAACAAGGAGCAGCTACTCCAGAACTGATGCCAGATCTCTTACTAGAGAGATCACAGTGAAATTCTCCTCAAGAAACCAGATGGGCTGAAGGCAGATGGAAGTTTGGGAAGGTTTTTTGGTTTGTTTTTGTTGTTTTTCCTCATAATAGTATTACTAAAATGACCAGTCCTTCAAGGACTACTGTAACTTATATTTGCACATGGATGCAGGAATGCCCAGCAAGGCCCTGTGCAGTCAGATGATCCATAACCAAGTGTTATGGTGTTGAACTTAGACCTGTCTGTAAGGCAGTCTACTTCAAAAACTATGCAGCTGGACAGCAGGGCTTGAGCTCTGACAGGAAGATATCAAAGCAAACCTCAAGAGCAGAGAGATCATCTCCCTGTGTCTTTCATCTACGCAAGATGACAGACGCTACTAACTATTTTTCCGTTTGTTCACATGTTCATGTGATTAGTAGGTCTGCTTGCATTTCATTTTGCTGTCTGCCACTCCTTACTTGTATCTTCAAGTCAATCTACCATAATGGCAGGACAAGTTTTGAGTAGAATTGACAGCAGAACATAGCTTCAGCCTCAGAAAAGGCAAATAAATAGAAGTAAAAATATTTTGAAACATTCTGTCAAGACAGGGGAAGTGCAAAAATTCATCTCAGTAGTTAGAGGGAAGGGGTTAGTGTATCAGAAGGGACTGTACAGAAAGCCTTGGTACCTTCAGTGGATGCTGTAAACAGACCCAGCAATGCACCACTAGAAACCCATTACTGGCTGCTATAACAGATTTCTGGATTTGATACTTGTTTTGGATCCTTTAGAGCCAAGCAAAATGAAAAACAATAAAACTGGCATAACTATAACATTTCACCAAGAACAATTCTTAACTGTAGCAAGAAATTAGTCTCAAGTCAAATGGCAGTTTATTTATTGTTGTCAGTTACAAATACTTTTTAGTGATGAAATCATTGCAAACCACCTCATGACTTGGAAAGCAAATTCTATCATGTCAAAAAACTGAAAATGCAACCCAACCTTCATTTACTCTGAAGTTAATCTGAACAATAATTTTAGAAGTTGTCTGACCAGAGTGACTGAGAAACATTAGATGAAATGTAATGCTAGCAACTTAGAGACTTCCTGGAAACATGAGTCCTTTTTTAAGAAGGGAAAATGCAGAAAGTCCAAGGCACACCAGCTTAAAGTACTAGCTTAAAGTAATGTACTATTAAAGATATTTTCTTTCTAGTGCAAACTGAGTGTTTGAGAAAAAATGAGAAATCCTTTATTACTTTTTCCTCTCTCAGTATCAAATACATGTTTGTCACCATTTTTATTGCTTGGGTTCAAAATGAGGTGATCTTCACAAACTCCTCCTCATCTTCCAATCTCATCTAAATTTGCTGTTCTTTTTTTAACAAAAATTATAGAGGTAAGATTCAACCTGCCTATACAGCTGAAATTCTCATTTTCCCCACTCACCCATACAATCCAGCTTGCCTCCCAACCAATACATGAAGTGTGTCACCTCTAAAACACTCATCTCACTGGCTTGCCAAAGTTTTCAATGACCCTACACTGTCCTGATCATGCCTCTATCACCGCATACTATTTTAGGATAATAAAGACCTTAGTTAAAAGTCTTCCATTATTCTTACAGATGCAGTTATATAATACAATCTGCCTCATAAACTATATCCTAAAACTATATCCTTACTGCTAGTATATTTGTTTTTCCTTGCCCGCATTTCCTTTCTTTGTGATGCTCAGCTGCCTACTGTGGTTAACTCACACTATGACCTTACAGTCACTTTTTGCAGACGGACCCACTCACCACTTGCAAACACAAAAGCAGAGGAGCTTGACATCCACATAAATCAAGCAAAATGCTAAAAGACATACAATGCAATAAATAAAAAATGAAAATAATAAAGGTCAGCAAGTTTTCATGACACACTGTCTGTTCTGTTGGGTCTGATTTTTTTCCAGTTTTTCAGAAGGTGGAGTCTTAATATGCTAACTTGGGAAAGGTAAAGGCTACAAGCATTAGGGTAGAGCAAGACTGCAGAGAAACCAGCAAGAGGGATCTGAAAGAAATGCTTCATGTGAAAAGGAAAAAAAGTAGGAAGATGCCTACAGTGCTACTCAATTCCTCTTCATAAGTTCTACACTGAAAGTTCTCCTCTTAAACCCAGAGGTTTAAGCCCTAGTCACCCCCTTCCTACCCCTCTATTTTTCTTTCTAATTCTTACATGGCTTGAGCTAGACTGATCCATTACTTTTGGAAGGGGATAGCACAATTCTAAAACTTCTGAGTGTAATAGAAATTGGGAGAAGATTATGCTGAGTCTTAGTGGGAACAGTATCTAGAAATACCAGCAAAAGATTATCTGTATTAGGAGATGTCTAACATGCCTATGGACTAAGGGATAAATAACATTAGCACTAGAAAGTGAAGCACTCCAGTCAACCCACAAAAACTATAACATGAGTATATAAATAAACTTTTATCCCAATCGAAGTTGTTAAGTCAATGTAAAACGATGTTCACTCAGCCTACATTTGCCCTCTGATAAAATTACTGGAAATTATAACAATGACTGATCATACATTATTACCACAAATTAACATAAAAACCCAATTGCTCTGAACAGCTATGAGAAGCAACAGTGCTCTCTAATTTCTGGCATACATCAGTTTAGAATAGTGGCTTAAAGGCAGAACTATACAGTTTTCTTCTAATATTCAAAAAACTTATTGACAGTTCACCTAAACTCCCTAAAGATCAGAAAAACAAAAGGCAACAAAAATAGAGGAACATACTGAAATAAATTAGTACTTTCTGCAATCACTGACTCTGTAGAGTGCTGTTCAATTAACAGCATCCCAGCAAGATTTGTAATGGACGACAGGTATATATATATGAGGACCGCTCTGAAAGTAATGCCTCCTACTTTATGTTATGCATCATGCAGGCTCTTGTTCACCGCTGGCAAAAATGCACAACTCATGGTGGTGACTCTGTTGAAAGATAATGTTTTGTAGCCAAGAATTTGGACTGTCAAATAGTGCTATTGTTCTCTTTGTGTCTGTTGTTGTTTCCGTGAAAATAAATGGGACTCATTACTTTCAGTGTGACCTACATACATTCTGTGTATTTACCTCAGTCTTTCTCAGTTGTGCACAACACTCAAGAGGAGCTATGCCCAGCAGTAAGAGGTGCTGCTGATCTTATCACTTTTCCGCTCAGTTCCATAAGGCCTGACCCTCCAGATAAGTGAATTCTGACTTTACCAACTAAGTATCTGACATCGTTATCGGATATGTTTATTAAAAATATTGACACATATCTCTCCAATATATGTTTTCATTTCTTCCTGTATACAGAATGTCCCATACTTCACTCTGAAAACATGCTTAAAGCTCAAGATAAAACTCAAAAGAGACAATAGTTCAGCACATGTGCTGTATTTTTTTTTTTCCTATCTCTGCATAGGAAAGTTTGGCATTATATCCTAAAGGTATGTCAAATCAGCAAAGAGCAGTACTGATCAAAGGCCAGGAACAAAAGCAACAAGCAAACTGTTTCTGCTCAGGTCTACAAACAGTACTGAAAAAGGTAAATTTGTAGTATGAAACACAAACAGCTAGTCATCGGCTGGTAATTGATGGAGAAGGTACATCCTGCCCCATACATTTCTCATTCCATCTATCCCTTAATTCTCTTCACCATTCCCTGACCTACAGTCAAGCCTCAACTTTTATCTTGAGCCTGAATCAAGCAGACTTCAGATCAAGACTTGTGTGCGGTGTAATAAATAAGAGTTGGAAACACTACACAAATCCAAAAACCAAAGTATCTACTGCTTGGTGATACGTCAACACATCTTTCCCTTGCTTCTTGTTATGTAGTCATTGTAACTTTCAGGCCTGCTGAAAAAGTCATCAAGAAAAATAAATTACCTGGTGCAGTGGAATTGCCAAGTCACAGCCTGAAGCAATGGTTGAGCACCAAGTGAGGCGTGGCTAACCCAGGAAGCTCAGGTGCAAGCAATGCACCAGAGTGACAGCAAGAGGTAGAGCCTGGATCTACCCTTCCTCACCCTCCATTTAACGGTTAGAAACACCTCTGCATAAGACTGCATTCCTCTCAAGCTATCAGGTGTCATTGGAAGGGGTGAGCCATTGCTTCTTCTGTGTTATCTGCTACTGCTCTGTAGTGCTTGTAACCCATTAGAAGGCACTGTCATCATCATCTTTCACCATATGTGAACAAATATGTGCTCAGAAAAAAACCTTTCTACTAATTTGGATATCAGTTACTCTGCTTAAGGAAGTCACGCAGTTCCTGCCTGTTGCCTGTTCCTCAACACACGTTCATCTGCTTCTCTCTCAAACAGCTACAGAAAGGAAATGTAGTGGTGCCCCAACTTCTGCATTCTTCAGAACAAAACAATCTCTTAAACATTATCCACTTCAGCATTTTCATATAGCAGGAGAACTAACAGGGCCAGAATACATTTTATTTATAAATGTACAACAATTAAAACTAAATAAGGTCAAGTCTTCGGCCTGTTAGATGTATGTATTAGAGTGTGCTTAATGCATTGCACATACTGTGTGATACAGTGACTTATAAAAGGTACTATCACAAGCAGCAACAGCTTTGATTTTCAGTGTACAAAAAATATATCCATCCATATATATAGATGTGTGTGTGTGTATATATATATATATACACACACACACACACACACACACACACACACATGCATGTTTTATACACATGTATAAAAGAATTGCCAAGGTAGAGTACTTGGATTTATTAACTTTTCTCCAAACTGTATATTTATTAGTGCCATAGGCATATGTGAAAATGATGTAAATTAAAAATGAGTCAGGCCTAAAGGAGGAAATACTATTCTGTGGACTCATGAATAACTGAAAGTCAACCAAAGCTCTTCCCTTTCTTTCAAATACATGGTTCCAAATGAAATACAGTCTGTATATGTTGCATGTTTCTAAGTCACTGCTGTGAAAGTCAGGCAATGTTTTATAGGAAGCAGGCCATAGAAAAAGCATCAGTATCAGCTGAAAGCCACTCTTCTCACTACAGAAATTAATAATTCCATTATAACCAGCACAACTATAAAATAACCTAATGGATTTACACTAAGAGAAGTGTATTGCTAAGTATTTGCTTGCATTCTTCCTGTGATGATTAGTACTACTCTCCTTAAATCTACTCTTATGCTGTGCTTCTCAAATTCATTTGACAAAGCCTACAATTTAATTAGTAAAGACATATTACATAATCTTTTCCACAATTTAGCAAACTCATTTAAACAGTGCGATTTACTAAATATTTTGCAGTGAATTAACTGTGATGGATAATCTAAAATCTGGGTTCTAACTGGAGCTCCCACTCAGAGTTGCTGTTTGGCCTTGAATAAGTCGCTTCCCTCTCACTGGAAATGATTAGCGTCATTTTCTTTCATGGATGAATGGCTCTACAAACTACCAAATGTTAATCATGAATACTCGAGATAAAATTTAGTCAAGAAGATACAAGAAATCCAAGTACCGCCTAGGCATTGGATCCTCTTGTTCACATTTACAGTGCAGCAGGCATGATTATGTGAAAACAACTGTGAAATAAATGTGAAACATATCATGAGTCTTCGAAGTCTTTACTTTAAGAGTGTCCAAATTTACATCTGAAAAGGACAGTGTGAACATTGACAATTTCTTTTAAAGCACAGATGTAAGAAAAACTAATCACAGATCAGGAAAAAAAACATTTTTTTTTTTTAAATGAATCTGGTAGGGAAAATTAGAAAATAGATCAACTCTGCAATATACCAAAGTCCAAACAGTGAAATACAGATGAATCACCACACAATACAGATGTTGCCTCACTGTAAATAAGGGCAGGAAGAAAAAAACATTGAAGAAAATAATGTTTATATCCACATCATACAGGATACAGAAACAATTGGCCACTTCCATTGGTACTAATGGAAAAATTTCATAATCATAAACCATTACAAGCAAAAAAAATTTGAAGTGTTCCTTGGTATGGGGATTGTGCCACAACTGGGATTTTTTATCACCTTCTGTAAAGCACCAGTTGTTGGCCACTGTAAATGACAAATTAACAGCCCGGATGACAGTTCATCTGATGCAAGATACGATCTTCATGTTAACATCAGAGCAAAGTCTAAATGCCAAAACCATACCTCTACAGTTCTAGAAAAATTCTTTAAAAATTTAACAAGTTCTGCACCTTGAAATTCAAGTCTATTCTCAATAAACATCAGAAATCTATATTCCTTCCCAATAAAAAGGCCAGAAATCCAGTTGTGTAAAGGCTGGTGACTAAACAAAAATAGCTCCTGTTATGAAGCATGCACAATCTAGTTCTCAGAAAATATACTTCAGGTGTTGACCATCTGGTAACTCAGAATCATGGGATACTGACTATGTACAGGTAGAAGAATTGAGACAGCTCAGAGGGCAACGCAAGTGGAACTCTGCTACAAACCCTCAGCTCCAACTAGAGAACAGGAGGATTTTTTTTTCATATGCGTATATCTGTGATTTGCTGAAAGAGATGTCAAACTGAAGTCTTCAATCATGAAACCAAATATCCCAGGATCTTAAGCAGTCAAGAGTAAAAATAGCAGTTTTTAAAAAACTTAGCAACAGTTTTCTAACACTACTCACTGTAACGAGCACAGAGAAATTACCATACATCCCATTATAACAGCTAAAACGAATCACTGGACAAGAAACTGTGGATAGCCTAAGAACCACTTGATCATGATCTGATTACACAGCTGGAGATCACTGAAACATACATAAACTTATCATGCAGCACACACTGACATTCCTGAGGTTCCTATATTTCTGAAGCTGAAAAAAGTTAGGAAGACAACTGATTGGGAAGAAAAATCTGAAATAGAAAACATGCAAATGGAAGCCATCCTTAACGTGTCTTTTACCTGCAGTCAGTCAATTTTACAGCTAACAAAGAGGACAAATTGGGTTAAAATTCACCCCAGATGTTTGAATACTGATGTTTTTTGGGGGAAAAAAAGAAACAAAGAAAGCATAAAAAGTAAAACAGGATCAACAATACAGAAAAGTACAGAAAACTGTTCCTAACATGAGCAGTTATGAAGTGTAGAAGCTGAGAAACATCAAACATCACATACGATGCAGCCAGCAGCACCAGCACCACACACCATCTCAACACCAACACAGCCCTGTGGCTAGGCAAAGGTGGCAGAAGTGTTAAAAATCATATACAAAGATCAAAAATAGCCAATAAACACTTTCACTCTATAGTTGGAAATATTCAAAATGGTATAATTGTATCACATTATATTGATTTTCCTTCCAACTCATTTGTTAAACAGATGTTCCAGATCAGATGTTAAAAAACATCGTGAGACAAACACTTTACATCAGCATACTTGTTAAACTTCTCCAAGAGTTCTAGGGCTGTCAGCTCAGTAAATCTGTGATCTGTTGATCATAAATTTCGACCTGTGTATTTTAAAAGCTACCTCTATCTTTAAACGCTAGGGACTGACACCATACAGAGGAGGGACAACTGTGTCAAAGGGACAAATCAAGTTTTTAAGGCAGTCTGATGTGAAAGAGAATTCAGACATGACAACAAGAACCAGTGAAAGACAGATGCATTCAAATGTATTCAAACAATAATTGCATGCCTTATTTTTAAATAGTGGAAAAGATGAATCACTGAAACAAGTCATCCAGAGAAGTAAATGGTAGATTCTCAGTATCTTGACATACTTTTGAAAAAAGCTTAGCCAACTAGAAGTTCAGCTAAAAAAAAAGTATCCACTCAGACAAAAACTGATGCTGTAATACATTCAAGGTGAAGCACATGTGAACATATCAAGACAGAGTTGATCTCCATTCTAACACAGCAACATATGATATAGTAGTGCAAGAAAGTCAGCTTAGTAAACCACAATTAATTTTGCATACTTGCACTAAATTAATTAGCAACGTGGTACCAATGTTCTACAATAAACCTAAAATACAGATTTGCTAACCCATTAACAGAACTAAAAGCACCTCAACTTAAATAGTACATAGGTAAATATAAAGTTTTATCAAAAAATACAGCACAAGATACTGGAATGATGACTCTCTTCCACCACA
Organism: Phasianus colchicus; assembly: GCF_987193195.1. NCBI lineage: Eukaryota > Metazoa > Chordata > Aves > Galliformes > Phasianidae > Phasianus > Phasianus colchicus. The sequence goes on along the minus strand of NC_143441.1, from coordinate 18,891,688 downwards.
TTCAGTTCAACATCAGTGATGTGATTCTTCCTATTATTTCCAGATTATTTCCAACTAGACTTCAGATCATGATATGACTCCAGTCCTTTTAGAAATTGACATCTAGCCATTAACACAGGCAAAACAGCTATTTCTGTTTTATTTAGTAATTCCTTGACCTTTATCCTCATGGACTGCCAACTGCTGCACGTTCATCTACAAGGTCTGGATGCAGGCTGGAGAAGAGTTCAGCTTGGCTCTCTCGTATCTAATGCCAACTCTCAGAGTATAAATAGAGTTAACTATGCCTCCTCAACGACCACCACACACAGATACTGATAAAATTCAAATCACTCCTTTTTGTATTTAACATAAATAAAAATAATATGATTTACCAGATTATAATGCTACCCAATATGATAGAAACTTCAACTCTGCATTGAGTTCTTTTTAGAGAGTATTCGATCCCGGAAGCTGAAATATCAGAAAAGAAAAAAAATAACCTGAGTTTAGTTAACGTGATTAACTACAAACATTATCAAACAAAATACAGGTCAATACTTTCAAAAACTAGAAATGGCAACGATTATGCCTACTCTTTCAGACGTTAAAAAAAAAAGGGTTGAGGGCTCATTAATACAGCAGTCAAACACAGGCAAACAACTCCTTCACATCATGTTTCACAGCCCTCTTTCTCCTACAGCGCAACAGCCAAATACCTGTACTTTTATGGGCCACAGAGTGGGCTGCCTTGGGCAGCTTACTGGGCTTAGAACACCCAAAACTGTATCGTATTTACTCCAGAGTAGTGTAGAAGCTAAGGCAAACTATTTACATACCATACCACATTTGCACTCTGCAGTCATCACTGACTCCTGATCCAAAATTCTCTTACACGTGCTAATCAACAAAGCCTCAAATGGACTAGTTACTGATTATCTCAGAAACTGTCTATCCTCCACAATTCTCAGCAACAGCTGTTGCCAATTACAGCAGCATACCTAACAGTTTAAGATAAAGCTCCTAAGGATGGAGCACAGAGTAAACTTTCTAAAAAGACTTCAGCAGCAGAATTCCTTACAGGGCAAAGTGCAAAGCAGCTCTTTGCATAGTCCTTCCACAGTAAAAAAATGGAGTTATATTAACAAGAATAACCCAGAGACAGCAAATACAGTAGTGTAAATCATAGGCAGGCAGAGCACACAGAACACATTTCCACCAAATCACACTTCACTTGCAAGCTAATATGAGGTAGCAAATTCCAAAAGAATTCCACTACTGTAATGTAAACAAAAGATAAAAGAACAATGGAGTAAAAACAACTCTGTAACACAAAGGACAAATGTGAGAGGAATGTTTTCACAACGCTAAGTGTCACTCTTGCAGGTGCCATGGTATTTTAAGGAAAGGTATGAACCATTTTTTGTTCGACAAGTGAGCTTTGCTAACACTGCAGCACGATCTGAAAATTACTTGTATAAAATTGGGCTTGTGATTTCCCTCAGGTGAAACGAAGCAAAACAAACAAGAATCCCACCAGTGTTACTAATTCTTGAATGCTACCACCAGTACAGGCCCTTACTTCATTGTAATTGCTATTCACCAAGCTAGAGAACATCCTCCTTTCTCTTCACCTCACTAACAAAAGGATGCCACCAGTATCTTTTGAAATGTCCAGCCTGCAGGGGAGTTGACTATATCAACAATTTCTACAAATTAAGCCATCATAAAATCGGAGGGAAATTGGGGGAAGATAAACCACACACCTTCTTCCCAATATACGCTTATACATAAAAAGAGGAATTGTGATCTCATACATTGTTATGAGCTGAAGTTCATAATGAAGGTGTGCAAATCACACGAAGGTAAGTTCTGGTTGACAGATCAACAATGTTATGAACTTCATGTAAGTTTAAAAACTCAGCAATTTCTTTGGGCCGGGCTGTGTCTAGTTCTGTTTTTATCAGATGTGTCAGAATGCGTTACAAAATCTAAATGGCACAAGTTGCACCTAGTCCAGTAATCACCGCCATTATATGTATGCATGTGATATGAACAGGCCACACATGTCAATAGACAAGTCTGGCTATTTGTTATTCATGGTAACATTGGACTGGTCTCCAAAAGAAGAAACATTGTTGCCCACAAGTGATACACTGTTATTACTTCCCAGTTTTAGGACTGCCTGTTGGATTGAGCTACAAAGTTAGTAGTGAGCAATGATTCTGAGATAGGTGGAATCTGGGGTTAATTTATCTGTGTGTTTTATTACCTTTGACTTTTCAAAAAATATTTTCAATTCCAATAAACAGCCCATATTTATTTGGGATACACTGTGGAAAGTTTCATTTTCATATAGATGCTATCATTGAATGAGTGTGTGGCAAATAACAGAACTGATAAACTTTAATGAAGTTACATTGGTATGAGAATAATTGTGCTTTTTAACCAAGTTGCAGAATATCCTGTAAGGGCAGATAGGGAGGATTGCTGGCAATAAAGCAGAAAAAGGATGTTGTATGTCTGCATGGCAAAACCAGAAGACCATTCTTGACTTCTAATACCCAATCTAGTATGCTTTGGAATATGAGTCTTTCACATATCAACTAACATTTTTCTTATTTGTTAAGTATTTCAAGTCATATGCACCACTTAAAGCAATGTTCTGTCAGTGTGATGGGACAACTATTCCTTAAAAGCAGACCATGAAGCCCCAGGATGAACAACACCATAGGATATGTACCTACACTACACAACTGATGGGTATGGTACAGCAACCTAAGAGGATGAAACCCTCCAACAACTAAAATGTGCCAATTGCAGCCCTTGCACTGAAATCCATACTGACTACACCGCTTGAATTACTATAACATAAAGATAACCAAATGTGGCAATTAGTAAGTCTAAAACTGTCACTTCATAGGCAATAAATTGGGCAGTCAGCACAGACTGGGGTCAGATGGGTGGGAAGGAAAGGAAAGACAGTCACTGGGGTCAAGAAAGTGGAGAGAAACCCGGCCTTTTCCAAAAACTCTTTGTCAAGGCCTGGGAAAAGAAAAATCACTTCGACCTTAACTCTTCCCTCTTCAGTCACCAGAATTACCACCGACAACAATGGGGGGAAAAAAAAAATCCAGAAGGGGACAACCTTATGACCATCTGCCTCCTCCTCCCTCCCTGCTTCTACCTCCCAGAACCGAGGCTCTGGCTTCAGCGGTCCCTACCGGGAGCACCTGCCCTCCGCCGGGCCCGGAGGAGGCGGCCCCGCGGGAAGCAGCGGGAGGAGGCCGGGCAGCGGCCCGCGGCACCCGCTGCGCGCAGGCCTCACCAGCCCCAGCGCTGCGCGCCGACGGCCGGGAGCGGCGGGACGGGGCGGCGCCACCGGGAGAGACCCGGCGCACTTTGACTGCGGGGCGGCCGGCGGGGAGGGGGGCAAGCGGGTAAAGGGAGCAGATGCTCCGGGGCTGGTTTTACCTGCTGCTGCTGCTGCCTGCAGTGGCATGAAGATCTGGCTCAGCCTCTCTCTTTCTCTTTCTCTTTCTCTCTCTCTCTCCCCGCTCCCTCCCCGCCTCCCTCCCTCCCTGCGCTGCTCGCAGACCCCCGCGCCGGCCCGGCGCCCTGCGAGGGACGCGGGGCAGGGGGAGGCGTTGGGGGAGGCCCGGGGAAGGGAAAGGAAGAGAAGGGAAGGGGAAGGGCTCCCTGCCCGCACGCGGAGACGCGCGATAGCACCGCCTCCCACCCACCCCTCCTTCTCTCCCTGCGCGCAGGCGCGCAAGACGGCGGTGAGGCCGCGGCGGTCCTCGGGTTGAGTCGTCGCCGTCTGTTCCTGGGTCCCGCTTCCTGCTCCCCGCACCCTGCACGGCACTGGGGCTGAGGGGTACCCGGGAAGGTGGCGGCCTGGCTGTGCGGAGGAGGACGGGGTCGGGTCGGCTTGGGCTTTGGCTCGGACAATGGTACAGCTCCGTTGCCACCCGGTCCTCGCGAGCCCTCTGAGGCAGCAGCAGCAGAATGGGGCACTGGGGTCTGTTGAGATTAGGAGGTTATCCTTTTTTTTTTTTTTTTTCCTTTTTTTTTTTTTCTTCTTTTCTGGTGCCGTTTGCCATCTAAGGATGCTCAGGGTCTGTTATGTACATAAATCATACCCGGAGTGGCTTGAAATGAGGTAGTTTGAAATGAATTCAGTGCAGCTCTCCCTTGAAGCAGCTGGCTGGGTTCACACCACTCATGCAACTTTGTCACAGAAGGTGGACATGAATGTCACAAGCCAGCACAGTACTGGAACATTATAAATGATGTGCTGAGCTGTGTTTGCTGGCACCCAGGATGACCAGGCACCTCCTGTCTGGTGACAGAGGCCTGCTGCTGCCAAGGATGCTGCTTGAACACCGCTTGGGCATTCATTATAAGTTCTAAAGGCATGTGAGCTGTTTTAGAGGACCATTTAGCACTGGAGGGTTTGTTTTACTTGCCAGAAGAGCTGTAATGTACATATTTATCATAGAATTATTAGTGTTGGAAAAGACCACTAAGATCATCCAGTCCGACTGTTGACCCATATCTGCCATGCCCACTAACCACGTCCCAGAGTGACACATCTACACAGTTCTTGAATGCCTCCAGGTACAGTGACTCCACCACCTTCTGGGCAGCCTGTTCCAATGCCTCACCGCTATTTCTGAGTAGAAATTTTTCCACCTATCTGCCCTGAACATCCTGCACAACTTGAAGCCATTATCTCTCATCCTATCACCGTTACCTGGGAGAAGAGGTCAATACCCACTTCCCTACAACTTCCTTTCAGGAGGCTCCCCTGAGCCTCCTTTTCTCTAGACTGAACAAGTTTCCTCAGTTGCTCTCCATAAGATTTGTGCTCCAGAACCCTCACCAGCATGGTTGCCCTTCTCTGGACGAGCTCCAGGGCCTCAGTGTCTTTTCTTATAATAAGGAGCCCAAAAGTGAATGCAGTACTCAAGCTGCAGACTCACCAGAACACAGAGGAATGATTGCTTCCCTGTTCCTGCTGACTGCACTATTTTAGATACCAGCTGGGATGCTGTTGGCCCTCTTGGCCACCTGGGCACACTGCTGGTTCATGAGCCAAGTGCGAACCAACACTCATGAAGTCTTTTCCTCTGTACAGCTTTCCAGCCACTGCCCCAATCCTGCACTGATGCATGGGCTTGTTGTGACCAAAATGCAGGACCTTGCACATTTATACAACTGTCCAAAAATACAATATGCCCTAAATTGCTGTTTGCCACAATTTTGTATTTTCTGACTAGACCTGATAGTGCAATGGATACCTAAGCTTTTGGAGATGCTAGTATAGGACAAAAAGGACAAAGTAGAGACACAATCCATAATCCAACACTAGCTAAAGCAGTTTTATTACTTCTGTCTCAATCTAGGAAAAATGAGCCTAAAATTTGCAGTTTAATAGCATGGACAGCATAGGAAGGATCAGTCTATCTGAGATGAACCTCAAAATATGAAACTGAAATAAAACTTAGTAACGTAGTAGTAATTATGTAAAGAATGGAAGTGTTGTGTCTCATCTCTGATGACATTACTTACAATACTCCTGATTTCCAGAGGAAAAACTTTAATGCTTTGTGGGCTGTTTTAGGGCAATATAATCAACACATCCGTGTGGCTTTGCCAAAGATACTTTGAAAGGAAATCTCCATGCCAGACTACAGATGTTTTTGATTCCCAGATGTTATGAAAAAAGAGAGACCAAAGTAGGTTCCATCCTGCTGATGGTAGTGTTTTACATCAGTGCACTGAAATTTCTTGCTACAACAGAATGTTTAAAGTAGAAAGAGGAATTTAAAGTTAAAAGTTTGCAGATTTAAAAGTACAGGCAAAAAAACCAAACCAAAACAAAAAAAACCCTGCTTCCCCTCCCCCCCCCAAAAAAAAAAAATCACGAAAAATAATAAACCTGAAGAAATGAGGACCTTCTGGTATGTCATTAATGTCATTGTGTATATTAATTTCAATCAGGTTGTTTCAGTTTGTGTTTGATATCATGATTTTCTGTTTGTCACTCCTCACATTTATTTTATGTTGGAGCAGATTAAGAAAAACAAAAGCAGTCAAACATCTAATTCTTGTCTAGTAAAATATGCTTTGAATACTTAACAGCTTGGTAATGAAATTGTATTTTTGTTCAATACAGGGCACAGCATTTGATTTAGAAATCATACAGCCATCTACAGTCAATCTGCATATATCACAGTGACCAGTCTGCTATAAACATGTGGAAATACATATTTTCTGCCTTTGAAATGCAGTGCATTTCATATAAGAACACGTGCATAAGTAGCATTCTCTCAGGAGGTGAAGGGGTAATGTAAAGAATTAAACCTGTAGATTTGTGCTACTGTTAAATTAAAAAAAAAAAAAAAAGTGTGCACCTGCCTTTGGCACATCCTCCAACTGTGTACTCAAATCAGGCAATTGTGAGTTGTCTAAATAACTACTGGAGTAATTACATGAGCATAGGATATCTAATTGTGTGTGCACTTAGGGGATGTCTTAAAAGATTTGGCCCTCTCGGTATTCTCAATATGAAAATTTTCCCATGGAAAATAAAAGCTGGAACAAAAGCCAGCAGGAAAAACAACAGCAGAATCTGCCAAAAGTGGTTTATTCTTGTTTCATTTGCAATCAATTGTTAGGCTCATAGTAACACTTAAAATGGCAATTTAAGCCTGAATGGAGGTTCCACCCCAAAATTAGACCACAGTTTTAATTGTAAGGGGTTGAATCCCTTTTACTTACTCAATAATAAAAGGAAAAATAAATTCCAAATACTATTATTTTCTATATTTACAAGATTACAGAGGGGTTAAGAACAAAAGCCTTTTACCTTCTGAACATGAAATACGAACACTGAAAATATGACCAGTATGCAGATTTACAAAACAAGATGTGTAAGCTTTGTATAGATGAAGATGAAATATTTGTGGTTGTATATTTCTCATTATATTATTATATTAGGAGTTGACTGGAATATTCTTAGGGCTTGAAGTATTTTTAAGGGGAAGATTTGGTGAAATCTTACTTGATTGCACAGTGGAAGTATGAAAAATCTTGTTTTATAAGTTGCATGATTAATTGCTTTGTTCATTTTGTTTGGTCTGTAGCTTTGCTAAATTTTATACAGGTTCTTAACGTCCTAATTGTAAGTATTATCCATAGCAAAAAATTGCTTAGATTGCTTGCACATATGACAGCAGAAGCCAATTTAAGAGGAAGAAAAGTGGAAAATAGCAACTTCCTGTATTCAGTCCTTACATAAGAAATCTCATCTGGTAGCATACATAGAAGTATATTCTAGTTTCTCACTCTTTGAGGAGTTTCCAGTTTGTTTATCAGCTACAACGTTTTTAAAACGCATGATAATTAGCAGGATTTCATTTATTTTGAAAGAGTTTAGTGTAGATTCCTCAGTTCAATAAATTACAAAGAAAAAGTCCTCACTTTTTGGCTTAGTTAACTCATGCATTCAATGTGAGAAGTTAATCTGATTTTCTAATATATAAAAATTATATTCATTTATTTTATTTAGAATATATATATGATTGTGTTATATGCAAGTATATTTATATAAATATCCATACACTCAATACGTGTTTGGATTTTATATTTCATCTAGAATCTGGAAAACTTTACTGTCTTAGGAATCTGTGAATATCTCAGGAAATTTAGCAAATTGTAATGACTGCAGCTTCTTCCATAAGTCGAAAGAAGCTCCCCTATCAAGCAAGTGTATTCCCATAGAGAAACTAAGAGTACTTTCGGAGTACTCCTAGCATTTCTAGACTCTGGAGTGAGATGTATTCTACATACACACATTAAGAACAGGTATATTGATTTTAGGTTTTTTTTCTTCCATTAATCTCATAATTTCCATTGTAAAGAATCACTAATTTGCTCTGAAGCTTTCTTTTTGTGCATTCTTTTGAAATATTTCCCAATCATGAACTTGAATTAATTACGAGTGTTGTTGTCATTCTCCAAGCCTTCTTGTCTACATCCATATGAAAAAAAAGAAGGGAGGAGAGGAGAGGAGAGAAGAGGAGAGGAGAGGAGAGGAGAGGAGAGGAGAGGAGAGGAGAGGAGAGGAGAGGAGAGGAGAGGAGAGGAGAGGAGAGGAGAGGAGAGGAGAGGAGAGGAGAGGAGAGGAGAGGAGAGGAGAGGAGAGGAGAGGAGAGGAGAGGAGAGGAGAGGAGAGGAGAGGAGAGGAGAGGAGAGGAGAGGAGAGGAGAAGAGAAGAGAAGAGAAGAGAAGAGAAGAGAAGAGAAGAGAAGAGAAGAGAAGAGAAGAGAAGAGAAGAGAAGAGAAGAGAAGAGAAGAGAAGAGAAGAGAAGAGAAGAGAAGAGAAGAGAAGAGAAGAGAAAAGAAGTTTTGATTCTAATATACTATATAACTTGGCCATACACATTTTTGTTTGACTGAAACAGGACTTAAGTAATTGTAAAATTCTTGGTTTTAGTGGTGTCTAGATAAGATGAATAGTGAATATGTAAAGTGATAGGATTCTGTCAGTCACCTTCTCTTTTACACTTCTCAAATATCTAACCGAAATACATCTGCATCCAGTAGAAAACCAAACAGCTCATGCTTTCTTAGTAAAATATGTAGCTTGACATCCTGACAGTTGTGTTCAAAATGATGAAATTCATCAGATAAGTTTGACAAAGATGTGCTACTTAATGCATTATGAAATATTTTAAAAGAATCAAGCAACGAAGAGCAAGCAAAAGAAAGACAAACTGATGAACAGATTTTGGAAAGAATGAGAAGAACGACAAGAGCCATGCACTCCAATCTATCTCATCTAAAATTGCCTCAGGTGAGACTTCCTCTGAAGGATGTAAAGAATCTGAGCTCCTGATGCTGAAACACATGGTGCATCAGCAGAATCCTGTCAGCATGATCTGACGTACAATGTGTTTTTTAGATCTGTGCCTAGAGAGATGGGGAAGGTAGTTAGAGTGGAGTAAAGCTATATGAAAATTTCCTGCAGAAGTGAAAAGAAACAAGAGAAAAAAAAAAAAAAAAAAAAAAAAGTAGCATGGATATCAAGGAAAGTGCTAGAAGTATCTAAAAATGAACAATAATTCCTGTGAATAGTGTCCAGGGCAGTGTTTGTAGCTGTGCTGCCTTGGGTCCCGATTTGGGCAAAACCACCCATTGACACTTAAGTTCTGCTGATTTCAGTGGGGCTTAAGTGTTTTCCTGAATCAAGGCTAATTAAGTACGTCACATACAAATACTCGTGTGCATAAATTGTTTACAGGATTGGGGCTTTAGGGCTTGTCTAAACAGAGACACTCAGGAAAATTAATCCAAATTAACTAAAGGTATGAATTTAAAGTGGATTAGTTAAACCACATTAAACCCCAGTCCACACTGGGGTTTAATGTGGTTTAACTAATCCACTTTAAATTCACTATTTTAATTACTTTGGATTAACTTTCCTGAGTGTCCCTGTTTAAGCAAACCCTTAGTGTATTGAATAAAGTCCCCAAATGAGTCAAAATTAAAATAGACCCCAAAGTAAATAAATAGCAATTCTGAATTAGCAAGGGATGAAATCTTTAATTTTTACAGTTCCAGTGCCTATGTATCATCAACATATTGATGAACAGCAGCAATGAGATCACATTGCCATTGGTGAACATGGCAATGGCACTAACTGTGAAACTTAGGAAGGCTGCTCTTTCAAAAAAATTGTAATCAAATGCAAATTTTCAAATCCATCTTGTGGGCTATAGCAATATTAAACTGCAATTTAAAAATGAAGATCAGATTTATTGCCGCTTAAGCTGGCAAGACCAGTGAAGTCGCTTTGGATGCCAATACAGTCTGTGATGGCTATCAAGTACGCCAAAACTGGCAAGAGAAATAACATTAGCCTTATTTATGTAAATAAGAAACCATTTGTATTTAATAATAAGCTACTACTACTGATTAGCCACTTAAGTATGCTGGATAAATGAAGCACTCAAATAGCAGTTCATATTGTTATTTTGATAAACAAACATTTGTGTTCCTTTGAAAACTGCAGTCAGATTCCCAGGGTAACAGTTGACTGTGATTCCACTGGGCATGATGGGACCTCACTGGGCTTTGAACTGGATGCCTACACAGCAACCACATTCATCAGGTGTGTTAAGATACTATGAGAAAGAGCACTGGGACTGCAAGTTGTGCAAATTAACCAATTAATTTCTAGCAGCTTGATTTTTTTCCCCTCAAATAAGTAAATAAATATTAAGCCATTGATAACTATTCAATTTGGCATGAAAAATCAGACTTTCATGGCCAGACACCCAGCTTGTGTAAGTGGGCAGATGGTCCTATCTTTAGTTAGAAATGATAAGTTTGGGGGAAAAAATTGTGTTTTTATTTTTTTCTTACTTTAAGCAAAATCTGTTCCTCTGCTGAAAGTGACAATTCTCTAAATAAAAATATTGTTGAAAAAGGTTAGTCTTTTTGTATTTAAGCTGTGTAATTCATTTTTCATATTTCAAACTTGGAACTTGCAATGTGACTAATGTTGTCTTTTAGTTACATTGCTGATAGCTCCTACATTCTGACTGCTTTAAAGTCCTGCTTGGATATACATACATAGCTGTATTTTAATAAATAAAACTGATTAAAAGAACCTTTATCCCTAAAAGCCACGTACATTTAGTGCTTGGTAACCAGTGGAATTTTAAGAATCCTCTGTCTTGCCTGTTTATTTCAAAATATTGGCAAGCAGTTTTGCAAAGGAATGAGATGATGCAGTTCTGGTTCCCCTGCTCCCAGCAGAGAGGCACAGTCCTCTCTGAGCCATCCTACTCTGCTTTGGCACCTCTTCTCTCCTGCTGACACTCCATCAAGGGAAGACACAGGGAAAGGGAAAAGTTAGAAAGGTGGGAAGAGCGGGGAGTGCCAGGGCAGAGTGCTTGGAGAAGACCAGTGAAATGAAAGCTGCAGTAACTTTAACTCAGCTTCTTTCCTCATCTTGTTCTGCTGTCCAGCTCCTATAATAATTTCTTCTCTCTCTCTCTCTCTCTCTTTTTTTTTTTCCCTAAAAATAATCCCAAATCTTAAAGTCGTCATTCTAAAGCCCTAAGGTACAGCACCAGGAATTCTCTTACACTGTACTTTTGCTAGCCTAGAACATACCTAAGAACATTCCTAGCTGCCAGGTTTTGATGCAAAAGATTCCTTTTGCTTACAGAGATAAGAATAAGGCTGCTGTGCACATTAAGCAGATGTGGAACTTAGGGGCAAGGGAACAGAAAAGAAAGAGTGTCCATTTTCACTTTTTTTTTTTTTTTTTCCTAAATTTTATTCAACAAAAGATTATGCCTATGCACACATAAAAAAACCCACACATCCTCTTTCTGAAAATGTCTGTTCACTTGATTAGCAGAAAGCGGTAATTCTGATCCATGCCCTATTCTGAGGAATCTAATTCAGTTCCTAAAGGAATTTGAGGGCAAATGCACCTCTTTCATTACACTGACTCCCACTTGTTTTTTACAACAGATAAGTGTAAGCCCTATAGCAGCACAACTGTTAAAGATTTTTATGGCTCTTAAAAGGGGCAGTGTAAATTTGAAATTTGTAAAATATCACACACTGAATGATGACAATGTTTTATGGCACTCTTGTTTAATCTTGCAGCATTAAAAATGTATTTTAAATTTTCCTTTCTCTTGATATGGTGTTTGTGTGGGCCAGGCAACAGTAAAGTAATTGCCCTCTGGCTCTGCAAAATGTACATGGGATCCTCTGTGCTCAAGCACAATCTTTGCTTCTCTGGTGATCTGATGTAGCAGCATGCCTCTTCACCAGAGGGGTGTCCTAGAAAAAGAAGGAACTCCTTCAGTAAGGTGTTTTCACAATTATATTACTTTTTATTGCCACAATTTTTATTCAGGGATTTCACAAAAATCTTTAAATGTGTCAACGGATACTTAGATTAGCCCCAGAAAAAAAAAAAAATCTGTCATAGAGTAAAGTGTGGGAAGGATGAAGTTAGGAGTTCACAGCCACAAAGTCAATCAAAAACAAAGAACAGTTCTGCTGAATTTATCATATCCGTTAACCTCATTATGATAGTGATTGTCTGGGGTGCATTTTAGAGTAATAACCGGTGAGAGATTGGGAAGGGATGAAGAAACTGTTTCCCCTAGAACACTTTATGCAGTGCTGTCAAGGGAAGACTGCCTTATTTCTGTCCTCTCTGTAATTCTTCTTTTCCCTTTGAGTGAACTGAGTTAACTGGCTATATTCTTTTTCAAATAAACATTTATAGCTTTTGAGTAGGCCAGCAAAAGACAGTGGAAACAGTTCATGTTTTGAGAGTGGATTCAGCTAAAGACAACTGCCACTATTTGTCTCCATACTTCTTTTGAGCAGCTTTTTGTCTGTTATGTTATTAGCTAGGGGTTTTAGTGATGTGTTGGTAAGTCAGTGCAGGAGTGAAACTACATGTAAATCTTAGGGCATTTGTGTACACATGGCAAGTCAGGACACAAACAAGGAATAAACTGGAGAACACAAGCTGGTTAGATTTATTTTGACTTGGCTCTGAATTGTAGCAGTTTCAAAGCAGTAAATACGTAAAGAAAAGTGCTGAAACTTTAACAACGGCATATTTTTTCTCAAGTGCTCATTAAACTGGGATTTTGAAATGTGTTCAGTTGGACAAACCCAAACCAGTCCTCCAATTTTCTATGTACTCTCAGCAGTGACTGGAAAAATGAAAATGTTTTTCCATTAGCAGTGTATTTTCTAAAATCTAAAGTCACCTAAAGCATACAAGGACATAGCTTCTCCTTCGAACAATTTGTATTCCTCCTATTTTAACCCTTTTCTTTCCATTTGACCAAAATCCCAAGGTAGCAGTGCTGTGTATACTGCATTCACTGAGAAAGGCAGAAGAAATCCGTCATGAATAACTTTTTGTATGTATAGTCCTAGTAAAAAAAGAACACATCCCTTTCACAGTTTTCAGGTAGTGAATTTTGATTTATGTAACAGTCGGTCACTTTCCCATCATCACAAAATGCTCCAAACTTTACAGAACAAAAATATGTACTGCAAAAAGAAAAAGCTCAAACAAATGAAACAGATCCCTTCAGCACACACGTATATCCTTTTCTTTACAGAAATAACTTTCTAATCTGTTAATTTGTTAGAAAAGTACTAAGAGCACAAGCCTATTTTTACTGGGCTATTTCTTTCTGAAATGTGCTGATTCATGGAACCTATTTTAAATGAAAACATTCTCAGGATCGCAAAAAGTCAAACTATTAAAATGTCTCTCAGTAGTCAAAGTCTTGCTGTGTCCTTTGTTAAATAGTGACTTCAAGCCATAATTTGTATATTGAGTTTTATTACCAGTCAGTAAGCAAATCTGAATGGCCTGATCCTGCATTGCTGACACCATGCTGGATGAAGCAGAAATAAAACAGCACACTGGAAATTAGATTAAAGGCCAAGTCTGCAACTGTTATTGAAATCCAATAACTCAAACTGCAGTCTTACCAGCAGTTAATAGTCCCCATGGTGCTAAATAATCATAAAGCTTGAGGGTATCTACTGTTGTGCCAGCACACCAAGGAGATGCAACCATCCCTACCCCAAGAGTTGTAAAACAAAACCCATACTGCCATCAAAGAGCAAATTTTCTTGTGAGGGGACTAATATCTCTGCAAAGAATTGATAATGTCTTCTATGAAATTTTGTAATTCCTTTCCATATCTGTACAAAGTCTACCTAGAAAACTTGGAAAGGACAACCATCTTGTGCAAAAAAAATGTGAGTATCGACCTGGAACATTAGCAGCCAAAGTTGGATAGTTCAAAGGCATCACAAAAATAAATTCTTTTTAGGTAGGCAAGTGTAAATATATATCTTTTATATTATGTCCCACCTGGAATGGTCCTATCTTAATTGTGAACACATTGCATCTGACATCTCCAGGCCCAAGTATTTTTTTCTTGTTACTTCAAAGGAATATAAAAATGAGAAACAAAGAACTCCTAGGTTTTAAATCATGGCCAATTCTCCTTGATTATCAATTTCATTCTGAGCAGATGAACAATGGTCAATTGCAGTGAGCTGCTGGAAATGAGACCAAATCTCATGCTCATCTTAGCATAAATAGTTTTTCAGGATGAAACAAAATTCTTTCCAGTAATATCAGGAAAAAGTAGGTGAGTTAAAAAGAGGACACCACAACATGCATGTTGTGTATTGTATTGTCACTCTGTTCCTAAGTAGCAAATGCTTCCAGATAAATGGAAGAACAACTTAACTTCTTCACTAAGTCTTTTCTCTCTAGCAAAACAAAGTTTAAGCACGAACAATATAATCAGGGTAAGTTTGTCTGTGTTTGACTTCTTGGAATTTGCCTGACATCATAGACGAAGACAAGAGTAAAACTGAATCTTCAATCACTGAAATAACTGGAGATGCTAAAGAAATGTAGTAAGCACATACACTTACTTTACAGAATAAGGAGAAACTGACCTTCTTTATATGAGGTCATGAGATATTTTGTGGACTGGTTTTCAGTGCAGACAAGTATTCAAAAGTTTCATGCATTATTGTATTCTACTGAATCAATTATGCAAATAATTCAACAGCTGTAACAGTGGAATCAAAGTACCTTTCCCATATTCGCCTCTTCACATCCTAAAATTCAAACTGACACCCAGTGAAAGGAAGAATTCCTTGGAAAAGCCTTATGAGTTTATCCCATCTAAAACATATTTGAGTTTGAAGACTCAGTCTCAGTGACAGGTTTTGATCTGAAAAGCTAGCTTTTGTGACACTATTTGAAACAAGTCTATACAGCATTACCAATCACACCATTCTACCTTCCAGCAAAAATGCATCTATATCTGTTATGCGAGAAGAAAATATTTTGGAATCAAGTATTAGCAGTGTTGAATACATTGTTCTTGTTCTATGATAGAATTCTTTTCAATGGAATCCATCTGAACCCTACAAATATTTTCTACCACTTTTCATATTTTGCTGATCAAATATCTTGACATTAGCACAAATGAGAAAAAAAAAAAGGCTAAAAGTGTAAGAAGTCACATAGATGTTTTCTTCTTTTTCCAAATATAAATAATTTTAATGATGTAATATAGTATGTGCATCTCAGTTTCAAAGAAAATTTAAAGGTCTGTAGCATCTGAGGCCAAGTTCTTTAAATATAGTATTAAAAAACTCCAGTGAAAAGCTACCTTTGACTAGTGTTTGAGGTCTGATGGTTCACAAAACTTTTTGGGCAATCTCTTTATACCAATATTAAAAAAAATAAACAACAAACAAACACCCTCAAGATTTTAATTTTCAGTCTCAAAATTTGGATTTCATTTTCAGAAGTTTCAGATTTATGTAGTCATATAATATGCCTTGGAGATATCACTTACTAATTCTTCTTGTTCATTATCACCCCTTGTTTTGTATAAATTGCTGTTATGTTGAGATTTCTCTTCCCCTTTTATTAAAGCGGTTAACCATTTACCAGTTTTATATGAATTATCATAGAAAAAATTATTTGCTCTATAAAAATAATTGGCTTCTTTAACAGCAATATTATTCAATAGTGCCTTAATCTGTAGCAATTCTACATAAGCTCTTTACTATGGGATTTTTGATGTTCTAATTTTTTATTGTTAGCTTTGCTAATAGCTCCAATTTTTTTTTGCCTTTGGCATTTCCTAATTTCATGACATATACCTAAAATCTAGCTTCTAAAAGCCACTTTGAAAGTCTTCAGTACAATATGATATGAAGCAAAGAACAAATTAAAATTTATATACTCCTTGATTTTCGTTTTAATGTCTGTTAGACATTCTTTATCCTTAAGTAATAGCGTATTGAATCTCCAAAGCAAACCATTTTTATTCTCCTCTCTTTGAATTATCTTTATTATTTCACAGGTATATAATCAGATAAAAGGAATCTGTGCACTTTAGTTCACAATTTCCACCCAAATAGGTTTTTGTCTCTGTAAAAAAAAAAAAAAAAAAAAAAAAAAAAAAGCCTTTTCTCATATAGGACTGATTTTCCAAAAAATAGGGTTAACAGGGCTACTCAGAAATTCAGGAAATAAAGCTACTAACTCATCTTCATGTCTGCAATTTTATCTTGTAATCATTTATTTTCTTTTTCTTTTTCTTTTTATATGAAAAAAATTAAACTCATAGTTTAAACTTTCTGCTGAACTTAATTTATCTTACTGATTTGCTAATAAATTTATCATAGGAGAAACTGATGGAAAGATTTTGACATCTTTTATATATATATATGTATTGAATTGCAGGCAGCAGAGTTCCTCCAGAAGTAAACTATTCCTGATTGTATACCAAAGTCCTACACTTTTGTCTCATGGTGACAGCATGCTTCTCAAATAGTCAGTTCTTTGGTGTATCTCCAAATGAAGGATATTCATTCTTGAATTTGCTCTCCGCTTTTGAAGTAAATCTTTGCTGTATTTTACAGAGATGCAATAAGAATCCAACCCATTATCGTATGCTTTTTGCAGCAGTTGACACTGGTAATCAGAAGTAGCTGAGTAAGATCTACTTTGTGAAATTATTAATTAAGTCATTAATATAGTCACTTTGTTCTCTCTTTATTTTGATGGCACAATTAGGTTTGTAATAAGTATTTGGGTTATTGCAAATATAAAAACAGTGTGAGGTGAACACAGACAAACAAGCTATGTATGATAAAAATATAACCACACTTAGGAGTAAGACTTATTTTATTTCAAAGACCTCCTTGTAATGTAAGGCTTGGTCATCCTGATTTAAGTTTCACATTTAAAGGTAAACTAGCAAAATGTTTATTTTAATCAGCCTGTCCTGTGTAATCTGGTAGAAAAATAAACATCAGTTAAAAGGCTATCAGTCTGACAAAATGACTTAACTTAAATGTTAATTTGAGAAAAACACACATTAATTTTATTGTCATGGATTTGATTGAACTGATGTGTCTCAGTGCTATGGAAAAAGAAGTTTTCCCAGTATATTTCAAGATCCTTCTCTTTCTCTTTCTTTCTTGCTGTGGTGTTTACTGCTTCTCAGAAATGTTCTTTGCCTGAATGACAAGAGTCACATAACACTGGGAGATGGATATTTTCCATAAAGATCTACCTGTTTTTTTTCGTTTTTTTGTTTTTTGTTGTTGTTTGTTTGTTTGTTTAAATTTCTGTGATAAATCCCAGCTTGGCATAAATCTGTATAAGTGGATGTCTCAGCTTATGTATTCATACCAATGTATGACCTTCATCTTCAATTGTGTTGCCCATCAAAAAAATTGGTGTTACCTGTCAGAGTCACTCTCTACTTTACATTAGCCTCCATCAACAGAAGAGAAACCTTTCTTAGGTGGGCTGAAATGGTACTCTGAAGAGTTCAAGAATTTTTTTTGTGCTTTGTACAGTATTTAAGGTTCCTATCTAAGTTTTCATCTAGCCTATATTGAATATAGAAATGTAGAAAGTTCACCTATAAAGTCATGAGTTAATAGGAAAAAAAAAAGTTCATACATTAGTATAAGTAGAAGTAAACTGCTATCAGAATTTGCGGTTCAGTTGTAATATTCAACTGTATCATTGCATGTTTCCTGAGAGCTCTAATTGTAGAACTGGATTGTTTTATGTTGGAAAGAATCAAAATAAAATGGAGTACAAAAATATAACATTAAGAATATTGTACTTGGGTCAGCTGTGTAGCAATATGTACAGGTTCTTCCATGTTTGTTCATTTTGGACACAGTCACGTGAAAAGAATTGAAAGGGCCTTATTGATTTGAGTGGAAGCAGGATCAGGCTCCTTTAAAAATAAGACTTTTAAACCAAAACCTTTTGTTTTCTCATTTGTATGGAATCAATGTAAAGTGGTAAAGTGCATAAAAAACAGAATGAACGAGTAATGACAGAAGAGGCATTAAAACATCAGCTGGTGTTACTATACCTGAAAATCCATTTGTGATATCAGTGTAGAGTAACTATTATTTAGTGAACTTGGTATGTATAGGGTAAATCATTCTATACTTAAAAGTACATTTATTTGAGCTTGTCTCTTTCTGGCTAGATGATATTCCATATTCTGCCTTCAGTGCTAAGTGCTGGCGCACTGTGTCTGTGATTTATTGTTCTCATAATCAGTAATATGTCTCTTATGTACATGCTTTCTTTTTCTTAGCTACTGTCTGTGATGGTCATATTAAAAAATCTTTTCGTGGTTTTGTGCCTTGTACAGTAAGTCTGCATTTTACTTTTTTATACTCCAAATGTTTCCCCCTGCAATTTGTCTAAAACTCAAGATTAAATTGGATGAGATGTAGAATGATACCTAAAAATCATAACATCTGTTGGACTCACTTGATATTGGAAAGTGGTGAGGGAGGGGAAAGATAATTTAGTAGTGGAAGACTTCCATGCTTATTGAAGGCTGTTAAAGTCAACACTTATGCCAACCACCCACAGTGCTTACCTGCATCTCATTACTCGCATAACCACTAATGTGACTTTTTTTTCAGCTATGTACTTCTTGAGTATGGTTGAGTAATTTCTGCCTGCCACCTCCTTTGCTTAGCATAAAGAAAATTATTATTCTATACTCATTTGCTATATTATGACCGAGTGGTCACACTGAGTTCACAGGGTACTCTACAGCTCTGAGCCAATGTTTGCCCCTTTGAGCTTCCTGAGTTGTACGTGTTTATACAAGTCTCTGGTGAACAGAGTTTTTCTTGACACAAAATGTGGTCAAGTGTTGTCGATTGTATGTTTGGTGTCTGGAAGGTGCAAGTTCAGATGCGTTCATTGCACAGAGATGAATTCTGCCCTTTTACTAATGAAGCTTCCTCACTTACTGCAGCACCAATTGATTGCTGTTTATAGAACAAACTCATCTAAGTGTGATGGGGATATCTGGTGCTTTCTGCATGGCTCCATTTGAGAAGAGATTTTTGTTGCATGTTTTCACTCTCTTCCTTTTTGCACGACAGGGGATGATATGACTTAGTGTGCTCATTGCCGGCCTGACTTCCCTCTGTTCTATGTACTGTGATCTGTAATTAGCAAACAACGTGCCTTTTATACAAAGCAAAAGCAATAGGTTGACTACATGGCAATTTTCTGGTACACAACTGTCTTTCCAGAGCTGTACACATTGCTGCTGACACCTTTACAAGTATAATAGCATGCATTCAATACATGGGCAGAAATGCAAGGAAAAGGCAAAACCATGCTGGCTTCTTCAGTGCTAGAAAAACAACAAATTAAAATGTTTGGCAAACACTTTCTCAGGGTACATCAATCAATAACAATTAAGAATTTATTATAGCTTCATGTTCTTGTTGCTATTCTTATAATTCTGTCTCCTTCCCCTCTTCACTCCATTAGCTTGTTAGTAGAAGATTCTATATTTTATGAAGTTATCAATAAAAAGTACTCCATGCACCATGAATGATAACTGAATGTTCCTTTAGGTTCTAAAGTATGTTGCATAATTGCATAAAATTGCACTGAGTTACTGTGAACTTTAATAAAGTCTTCAAGTAATTTACTAAAAAATGTTTCTGCGAGATGGTTAAGTCTTCTTGAGCTGCAGTGTCCAAAGGACAAAGTTGAGATTCTCTTAACTGGTATGTAAGTCAGAATGTTATGAATATTGATTTTATTACTCATGAAATTGAACAATAGATAGTGTTAATTGTATTAAGCACAGGGTAGCAAAATTAACTGTTTTCTACATTTGGTAATATGGAACCATGCATTTGATGATACCAAACCTCTCTGAAATTCAGGTAGCAAAGTTTCTGCTCATTTTTAAATAAGACAAAATATCCACTAGAAATGGAGCATCAAAGCAATCCATTTATCTGTATCATGGGATCAATGAGCTGGGAAACAGTTCCTCATGCCAACTGGATGGCATCATTACAATTGTATGTAGATAACAGAGAAAGACTCCCCCAAAGATGCAGCTTTTTATCAAGTAAACTGAAATAAAGTTAGCTTTTTTCTTTACTCCTCTGAGTAGCTTAACTGATCACTTACATGAAGGAGATGGTCTGGGTTTGGTGCAATTAGGAGATGTTGTTTCTTAAAAATGCCAACAATAGCATTCCTACACATTATTCTACAGAGCTCTTGCCTGAGGGCCCAATCTTGTCATCCTTCCACACACAGTATTTCCATTGAAGTCAGGATCAAGAAAATTATAAATCATACAGCATAAAAAGATATGCTTGGTTCCTTTGGCACTGGAAATCTCTATGTGTAGGCCTTTGGGTGCTATTCCATGATTTTGATTGAGGCCAAATGGGAAATGGAGGAAGATTAATGTATAAGTATTATCAAAATTACAATAAACAGCATATAATTCTGCTTGGAGTCAACCAACATTAACTTGTAAATATTGGAATACGGCCCCAAAGTGATATCTTTCTTTTAATATTAATATTGATTATTTTCTCATGACCTTATCCTTACCTCTTTCTGGCTGGCCAAGAAGCAGTGTATGCTTTGCCGTCTCCATTGTTGTGCCAAGTTCTAGTTCAGAAGCTGTCAGAATTAAATGCAACAAGATTGTTTCCTCCGTTCTTTTCTTGGACTGCCTGTAGGTGGTCAGAGGAAAGGGGCAGGTGAAGAAAGTTGAAGCTTGAGGAGTTACACCGTAACACTTCCAACATTTTTTCAAAGAGGAGCAAGAACACTTTAGAGGTATAAATTTAACAAAACCTCTATAAGTATTTAAATAGCTAGTTTGGTTTAGTAGTTCTCTCAGTGGTTAGAAGGTTCTGAAATTCTGTTTTAGTTTCATTTTCTTCATCTATTTTATTTTTATTTACATGTTAAGAAAAAAACTTGTGGCAAACAATGCCTCAAGCATAGCACTATGGATAGGAACCGGATTTCTAAATGCCCCAGTTAATATAATGTATAATGTTGTGTTCAGCAGCAACTCATATGATTGAAATAATTTGACTGGAATTAAACTATTGCTACTAAAATTTATGTAAAAACTAATGAAAAATTTATTGGTTTATAAAATCCTTGCTTTTATCCAGGACTAACAATTCCTTTGCAGCACTAGTGACCCTCCCACAAATAGTTGAGAAGAAATAAAATATAAGGGAGTTCATCAGTTCATATTCCCTGAGATCCTCACAGTTACTCTTCTTTGTGATCCAGTCTTTTAACTTTTTCATGACTTTAATCTTAAAAAATAGATTTTTAATTAAATTCAGAGCTATTATTCCCCTTTAGGGGAGGTGGGAAAAACAAATGCAACTCTGATGCAGGACCTCTGAGCATAACACTTTCCCTCTCTTTACTGTTCGTTTTGGCATTTTTATATATCTTCTGCTAATAAAATGTAATGATTTTCATCTTTTATTTTGACATCTGAGTCTGTATCTTTTATCTGTTGTTTACAGTGTTTCAGCCCATAAATAAATCATATGACAAAATAAATTACTTAATCTTGTGTTTTATTTGGAAACACATTAAAGTCTATCTTTGGTGGGAAAAATCACTTTGCACCTTACAATCGCTTATATACTTTTATGACTTTTGTGTCACATTCAAATACTATCAAGGTGTCATATCAATACCAATTGTTCACAAGAGCCACATTTTAAACCTTTCAAGTTTTCTGATGGAGTTTGATAGGAATACTTTGAAATGAAAGTACATCTGTCTTTGGCAAATGGCAGTTTCAGTTCTGAGCACTGGTTGTTTTTTGTTTTGTTTTGTTTTGTTTTTAATATGATATTATAGTGTTTTACAAAAGTGATATTAATCCCTAGAACTTTCTTCAAATAAGTATACATATGATTATAATGAAGTCAGTTTCTCCCGTCTCCTGTATACAAAGCTGTTTGTTGTCAGCATCTGCTTTTTCATCCACTATAGATTCACTTACCCTGCACATTCCCAAAGTTGCTCTTTTGTATTTTTTGGCATCTGTCTGGTGAAACAAATGGTGCTGCACTGAATTCAGGCTGCATTTTTATTTGCAATTTCCTTTAGACACATTTTGCTTCAACAACGAGGATTATGTGATAAATATTTTCTCCACTGTTGTGAAAGAAAAAAAGAATTATAATCTCAATGCGTTTATCAAGCTTTTACCTGGTCAAAGAAAATTAAATCAAATTCTAAATAGTTGCTTGCATATCTGTTCTAGAAGCTTCTTTCTTTCACAAAAGCCTCCCACAAAACTATCTTTCACATAGAGAGTGTGCCCTCTTTTCTTAGGTTAATTGCTGAAATATGATGTGGTTTGGTTTCATTTTTAGTAATTTCCGGATTCTATTCCAGGACATTTGGGATAGAGCCCAAGAGCTTAGCATGTTTTCTTTTTTTCATGGTAAAATTGTGCAAATATGCATTAGAGTGTGAAAACAAACAGTCTAATACATTTTTGCAAAGCTCTTTATGTTTACTGTTTATTGCAGATACCAGATCCTAATTAAAATGCGCTAACAAAAGCCAAGATACAAAGAACAAAGATATAACGAAGCCTCATCTTTTAAAAATATTTGTGATTAATCCCAGAGGACACTGTGTCATACATCATTATAAAATTCAAGAAAGTTAACTACATCTTGGGAGAGGGTACAGTGCCAAACACTGTATCCAATCCACAGAAAAATAATCATATCATAGTCCTGCTTTCTAAAGAATAATCTTCTTTTCAGATCCCATAATGGCATCCAGCTACAGCCTCTCTCATTTATGGTTCCTTGCACTTCTTAGTGAAAACTTTTTCAGCCTGTTTGGTTTTGAATATCTTTAAATGCTTCTTCCTCTGACTGACATTTGCCTCTAAATACACCTCAGCCATTATTAAAGGGAATTATTTAAATTTAAATAAAAGAAGACATTATTAAACAGGAAATCAACTTAAATATTTGTTATTATAACTGCAGATGTAAGTTACTACTTGATTTTTAAAAATCTTCTGTCCAGGCAAAGATCAAACCTTTAAAGACCAATTTTTTAATTCATTTCAGCTGAAAAAAAAAACCTGTACTCCAGTAACTGATGTCTGCAACATGGTAGAACTGCTGTGGCCCTGATTTGCTTAGGAACCAGAGATTAGAGCATTCATGCAAAGTAATTCTGTTTTCCTGTACACTGTGGTACCCAGCTCCCTGAAGCATGGAAACTGGGAATATGCATGGATTAGGTATATTAACAAACAGTAACCTATCAGTCTGCTCATGAACTGTGAATTCGTTGACTAGAAATTGAAGTGGATACTAGCCATGCAACAGTTGGTGGTCGTGCAGTGGCGTTTGGAAAACTGCATGCAGAGAAATCGGCACCTTCCTCTCTCTTGGTACTCTTGCTACTTCCCCCAGAGAGCTGAGGATTTTTGTCCTTTACATTTACGCTGGAGGGTGCAGTTTTCACCATAGTCTCATCAGACTTAGCTTGCTGAAAATCAGTAATATATCAATACATTGTAATCTATGTATATGAGGTATAGCATAATTTACTCAGTAAAAAAAAAAAAAAAAAAAAAAGTATTTCTCTAAATCTGTCATCTTGGACACTCTGAGTTCACTCCCCAGCTAACAAGAAGAGTGTGAAGGCTAAAATGTCCCATAGTAGTTAATATACCATACAATGTGTGCCTGTAAGAGGCTATGACCTGAGTGCACGCTCAAGGCACAGCCTTCATCTGGTGGAAGGCAGAGGGCAGCAGCAGTGCTGAAAGATGGTTCCCTCCGTGTAGGAAGGGATATTGCACCACTCCCTCATGTTTTTCTGAAAAAGCACAGAGGGAAAGGGGCAGAGGTCAACACTGAAAAATGAGCTTTGTTGGAAAGACTTCATTCATTATTGATGAATCACGGGCAAGCACAACAATGCCCTACGCAGACCTATTTGTGCTCGTTCAGGCCAGTTGCCCAGTCACTGCCCAAATGCTTTCATGTGAATTTCTCTTTCTTCAGAAAATTCAGGCATTAGTGAGAATTCATTCTTCTGTGAAGGACAACAGGGATCATGTTGGAAAGTGTTCTGGATCTACCATGTCTCGATGCTTCAGTTTTCCCAGACTTTACACTTCCTACTTTTCAATCCATGCCTTCAAGAAAGATATTTTCAGCATGCTGCTTCCAAAACATCTCAGGCACTGCTGTTGTTTTCCCATTCATGTATCAAGTCCTTCTACTTGGGGTTATTCCTTTCATACAACAACTGGTATCAATTAACATAATTTTTTTTTTGACTGCAAACTGTGCTTGTTTGTATTTGAATTGTTTGATAAATTAAATAATGGTCACCTTTTTGAAAACAGAAATCTAACTTAGGTAGGCACATCTCTGCTCCTCCTCCTTTGTTCCACTTGCTTCCTTGCAAGATGATACTGCCTCATTATTTTGTTATGTAATTCCTATCTTCTAGGAAATTTGTATTTCTGTTGTTCCCATAACCTCAGTCAAACAACTACAAACCCTCTCACATGTTAGCTACTCTGAATAGCTAATGCTAGCCAGTCCTCTAGGTCCTCCCAAGAGACCACAGAGACAGGTTCTTTGGGAGCAGGTAAGTCCTAAATTGCTCTCAAGGGAAACATTTTTCTATCCATTAACTATTAAGGCAGTTCAGGGAGATTTGTCTCAAATAAGCCCTTGAGAATACTTCTCTCATATAAGATAGTATAAGAAAAAAATTGTTCTTCAGATTAGAAGCTTGTAAGCTGTGTAGAACTACTTTAGAACGAAACAGAATATTTTCTGATGTAAAGTTTAATTTTCTGAAAGGGGGAGTGCATATAAGAAGGATCTGCTGGTTGGAAAGCAGGCTGACCAGCAGACTGGTGTGTAGCTCCTGACTGAATTTATAAGGAGGTTTAAAAGGCATTTAGGAAAATAAGGATTTTCCAGCTTTGCTCTGACAGTACTGTAACATCCTTGTGATGAAGACAGCACACATCATCCAGGCCAATGCCAAGCATCCTGCTATGAAGAAAGATTCAGGTGGAGATCTTCTACTTGAACTGCCATCCTTCTGCAAACTGAACTGCTCCCATGGTCATCAGTGTACCTCAAAGGCATAGATAGATAGTCTGTGCTTATACCTGACCTCACAGAAGACATTTTCCCTTTAATATGGTGAAATTTGTCAATTAAACTATCTGTGGTGTCCTCCTGAAATGGGACTATGCAACTTGCATGTTTTTCCTGTCCTGGACACATCTTTTTCTTTGTTGTTCGTTGCTGAAAATAGAATGGATACAAAGTGCCACCTGAAACAAAGAACAGATTTTAATTGTTTGTTGCTTACCAGGTGCAACTGAAATTACAATGCAAAAGAAAGAGAGACTCATTTTTTTTCTCTATGCAAGAAAACCTCAGATATGATTAGTTTTACTCCCTTTTTCTTCTATCTCAAAACTTTGAGAAGAAGGCTGAATATATATGGGACACACATAATTCTTTTTCCTTGATAAAAATAATTAAAAAAATGTAAATAGGAATGGGGGCATTTAAATTCCAGGATAGATTTAAAGAGTTCATACCTCCTCCCTCTCACTCTATCTTCCCACTCCCCTTTTGCAGGTACACTGTGGAGCTGATGAATTAACGCCTGTATTTTTTGTTCCTGAGCAGTGTTGCCTTTCTGATCTTGGTGGCTGCTCACCCAAAGTGTGGACACAAGAGGGAGGCTGCTATTTGACATGGTGCATAACTTTGCTGCTGTACCAGAGCTGTATTGTTGTAAGTGAAATGCAGACTAGCATCCCACCAGTGATGTCTGTTGTGTGAAAAGCCATGCTGTGTTCAGCTAATGGCTCCCCAGAACAACTGTTATTTGGCAGAATGAGTAAGTGCAGTGGATGCTGTTCTTGTGCTATGAAACACTGAGACAAATTCCATCAGAAGAAGTCAGCACCTTGTAAGAGTGTAAAACCCTGGCATGAGGTTGGCATTCAAGTGCCATTGAAGAGTCTGTTGATGGGAACACAACAGTTTGATTTGGACCTGATAAAATCTTACAAGGCTTGTGTTTCAGTCTTCTCTTTCATGCACCCTTTTTAATCTTGTTAATAAAAATAAGAAAAGAAAACCATAATGAGAAAGTACCTTACAAAATTACGTGCTTGGACTGGCTCAGTCACAATTAAGTTAGAATGCTCCAGCCTTAACCTGCTGAGCTGTGTGTGGGTGTAACAGCATGAGCAGAATTTGACACTCTCTACTGCCCGATACACTGAAATATCTAAGCAGAGTGATAAGCAGATAACAGATTGTCAGCCTTTTAGCTGATTTTCCTATTTTTGTTGGTATAAACCAGACTCTTGATTTTTTTCCCCTCTTGTTCTTCACCCTTTCCCTCTCCTTTGAGATATCCTGATTCCTTGCTGGAACCCTGCCAAATCCTCTCAGCCTGTGTCATTCATCTCTTTACAACCTTTCATTTTCTAGGCTTTGTCTCAGATGCCACCTTTCTTAACCAGAGCTCCAGCTTCTCTGCACACAGACGTCACTGAGGACATGCATTCTCTCTTTCTTTCAGCTTCCCTGGGAACTCAACACATTGCCTCCATGACATTTGTATCCTATGCTAGTCTGGGAAGTGAGACTCCAGATTGAGACCACCCC
This sequence comes from Phasianus colchicus, assembly GCF_987193195.1. NCBI lineage: Eukaryota > Metazoa > Chordata > Aves > Galliformes > Phasianidae > Phasianus > Phasianus colchicus. The sequence continues at coordinate 18,865,033 of NC_143441.1, read as the reverse complement.
CATGTCAGGTGCCCAGCTAATGTTTTGCATAATGCAAACAGCATTCACTCATGGGATTCTGACGGAGAGATAAGTAGCCTTCAAAAACACTTAGAAGATGTTACATTTCAGAGGGGCATTGCTTAAAACATATGGACCTTACTTTAGGGCCAAGCAAGAAAGACGTTTGATTACTGATTTGTTTACGTGTGTTTATTCACTTCTTTTCTTCATTAAACAAATGAATATCCTCACGAAGAGGCAAAAAATGATGAGGAGGACTGAATTCTCCCTGTGTCAGCATATAGGACAGCCTTGAATGTTAGTGAGAATTGTACATCTACATTATAAAATGGAGTTTACCCACCCAATATCGGTGTGATGATTTGCAACTTTAACCAGTTTTGAGAACAGCAATATTTGAAAGCTATGCTGAGGGCCAGATAAACTTCTCCATTTCCAAAAAGGGACAAATAAGAAGGAATGGTCCTTCCCTAATGCATAATTTCTCCTTTTCTAGTGTAAAATATAGTAAATTACTTCAAACACAAACTAATCATCAAGAAGGCAACAATACTGTTAATGGTTTAAGCATAGTACTCAGTTTGAGTTTACTCTGCCGTATGGAAATATCAAAGTCATTTTGATTATGCTCAGAGGTTTAATATAGCTATTAGAAAAACAGCTACTCTATTGGTGTTACAACATTACGTTTGTTAAGTTGATTCAGCAGTAGAACTATGACTCTTATTTTTCCAGCTGCATTTGTGAATTTGTTTTTGCTTAAGTTTGAGTAATTGAAGTCTTGTGGGAAGTAAAGTCATTGTTCATCTGCTTATTTCAATCTGTGCTGGGAAAACCAATTTTCTCTTGTTAAATTATATTTCTAATGTTCAACAGGGATAGTTGCAGATACTTGTTGTCATGCCTTGCTTTCTTTGAAATATTTCTTCACTGGCTCTCCAAGCTATTTTTCCACCCCCTGATATTTCAGCAGCAAGGTGATTCATTCAGAATAGTTTTACCATATTTCTGACGTAACAGATCTATCAACAGAGATGGCCTGACAGGAGTCTGCAACTGTTACTCTGTAATGTAGCTGTTATCTAAGCAGAAGAGTGAGTATAAGGCGTTTGTTTTTTTGTGGTTTTTTTGTTTGTTTGAAGTGAGTTTTCAACTTAAAAGCTGCATTCCCCCATCAGTTTCTCTTACTTCCTTTGCACATTTTCCACACTTGTGTTGTGCATGGCTCCTCAAATGCCATTACAGGCTGAGCAAATCCCTTTGCTGTTATGGTGAGAAGGACCAATTTTGGCCTGAATATTTGATAAGAATAAGTGACATTTTTCTCGCTTACCCTGTCAAAAATAGGTATATAAATAAATAAAATCACCACTCTGCCAACCAGAACAAACTTTTTTTTTTTTGCAGAACTTTACAGCTTACTGTACTTGGGACCCCTGTTGAAAAACAACTTCTGAAAGTCTGGTAACTTTTCTTCAGTGCTTAATTGAGCACAGACTCTTTTGAAACATCAACCATCACAAATATGCAATCACCTAAATAGGCAGAGGCAACGTAATTGTACAGAATCATCTTTGTTCCAGGGTTAACACAAGAAAAGAGCAGCCTTAGTGAATGAAAGGAGGTGTTTCAAATCCTCCTGAAGTTAATGAGTAGCTTTGTGTCAGGCCCCTAATACATAGAACAAAACAACAGCATTTGTTACTTTCTGACTGCTGAAAAATATTTGGAGTGGTGGATTGTTGAATTTTATGGCAGTTTTCATTTTGATCTGAAGTGTTAATAAGCTTTATTTCTGGACTTCTTTAAATGGGAAGTAGATGACAGTGCAGTGAAACTATGTGAATGTTTGGGAACAGAGTAAGAGGATATGCAGAGCTTGTTCTTTTGTTATATTTTGCTTTTGCTTTGTTTTATTTCCCCCCCCCCTTTTTTTTTCAGATTAGCATTTAAGGAATATGAGATGCCATAGGCATTGTCGTAAGACATTTAAGGAGACATCATCTGAATCCCTTATTTTCTCAGGGTACTGAAGGAGAAAGTATTGATTAGTGCATATGCTGAAATTCACATCCTATTTGTATAAAGCTAATAAAAAAATAAAAAGACTTAGGTCCCAGTAGAGTTTCAGCAAAAGTAATGGTAACAATAATGGCTTTCCTACAAGTGTTTTCACAGGTTTGGAGAATTTTCTGCTCTCTTTTAATAGCTATTAGACTTGTTATATTGAAGTGTGGAGGCTTAAAGGAAAATAAATTGAGAATATGCGCAATGTTATAGTACTGCTGTACTATTTCCAGGGTATCTTTATCTAGACAGACAAACTATCTGTTTGCTTAAACTGTATGCTTAGTTCTTTGTCCATGTTTGCACTGGTCAGATGGTATCCTGAATTAAGTTCCTCAGCCTGACAGAAAACACTGAGAGGGGTGTTGCTTTTTGTAGCATCCTAAGTAACAAATAATCCTGAAATTTGTGGTGTGTGAACAGCTCTTAAAAGATTTGTGTGCAGCATTAAGACTGAACAGAACTTAGGAAGACTTTTAAAAGATCTTCTGCTGCGTGGGAATCAATTTCAAACATCCAAGGCAAAAAAAAACTCCACATCACATGTCACTTTCTTGTGTGTATTTCACTGCTGTAGCCCAAGGACAGTTTTCTCCTTCCTGAGAATATTTGATCTTTAGATCTATTACTGAATACATTTATTTCATGCTGAAACAGGGAAGAATATGTTTTGTGAACAGATACAATCATTTGCCATTTCTATTCCAAAGAGTAATTCTTCCTGGACACTTTCGGTATCAATTCTTGTAAAGAATGCTTTTAGAACATGCACTGAAAAAAAAAATCAGTCCTTCAGCTGTCTTGCTATAATGCATATTTATGTTTTAATGCTTCAATTAATAATTCAAATTAATTCATAACAAGGGGCTAAATATTAAGTAAAGTATTATAAAAATCAATATCAATAATTCATGATGTCTTGGCTAGAAAGATAACATCTCAGAAAATTATTAGGAAAGAACAAATTTACAAAAAACACTACCTTTACAATTTTATATTGACATAGTAATTACTATTGCTCAGATTTGCATGAGAATAATAATTAAATAGATATTTAGTTACAGGCAGCTGTTTGAAGATCTAATAATCTGTTGGATCAATATCAGGAGCATTATCCCATTTGATCGAACTATCCCTCTTACTTATAATTTGGGAACTAAAAGACATTTTGCATGATCAGAATAAATGTGTGTGTATATACATGGAATTATATAGTATTATAGAGCATAGAATCATCTGAATTGTAAGAGACCCTTAAAGGTCATCTAGTCCAACTCCCCTGCAGTGAATGAGAATACCTACAGCTACATCAGTTGCTCATAGCAGAACCCACCCTGACTTTGAATTTCTTCAGTGATGAGGTTTCCACAACCTTTCTGGGCAACCTGTTCTAGTGTCTCACTGCCCTTATTATAAAAAAAGACTTCCTTATGTCCAATCGAAATCTCTCCTCCCTTAGTTTGAAACTACTTCCCCTTGTCCTGTCAAAGCTGACCCTGCTGGTGGCCTATCCATTTTAGATATTGAAAGGCTGCTATCAGGTCTCGCCGGAGCCTTCTCTTATTCCAGCTTGTAAATCCAATTAATGTACTAAACGAAGATTTATCCCTACATTTAAATACTGAGCATTTACATGTGATAATATGCTTAAACATGCCGATATGCAGAAAATAGATGTATACACATCTATGTGTATACATATATTTTGCAGTTATTACTGGAGAGAAGGCTCAAAGAGAATATGAAATAAATAAAGCAGAATTGTTTAGTTTTCACTTGTTAGCTGCCAGAACTGTTTTTATGTTATCATTGCTATTTTTTCAACAGATTCAGTGATGACAGGTGGGAAGGGTTATAGTTCTCTGCCTCCCGCAAAATATTTTCTTCATTGGCGTGTGTGAACTGTCTTCAATGTGAAGGAACTAAAGAGCTTACATGGGTTATTTTTCTATAATACAGGTATGGTGGCAGATCCAAAGCTACATATTACCCTGATATCTTTAGAAAGTCCTGCTCCCTGCTCAGTTGTTTGCAGTGTAGATGTATTTTGGGAGATTAATAATTATAACATAAGCATTTTAATTAGGAGCAAAGGCTCGCGTGGAGTCCAGTTCTCCATGCACTGTCAGTAGAACGCCCTGTATGTGCCTGATGCACTGAAAGTGCATCACCATCTTACAGAGTTGGCTACTCAACAAATATTCCCTGGAAGATTCTGTTGATTTTTACCCCCACCAATTTGAATTAAGATGCTACCAAGGGCTTGAAGAAAGCTTACAAATGCTGTCAATCTGCCTGTGTCTCATGGAAACAGCTTGCAAAATATTGGGCAGTTAAGAACTGGAAATGTTCTATGCTTACTTCCTGAAGAGATTGCCAGATTCTGTGTTTCTATTTTTTAAGCAAAGACCTTGTGTATCACCCCTTCCTCATTCTCGCTGCCAGTTGCACATGCTGAATAAACAACTAAAAATTGCAGCTTTAGCCACATCATAAATATCTTTACCATCAAAGATAATTGCAGTTAGGATGAGTACAGTTTTGCTAGAATATCAGGTGGAGAAACACTGGCAGTGTTTTCTCAAGAAAGGAAACTGAGCTGTATTCACTACATCCACTTATTGTTGAAGTCTCACCTTTTCATATTTTCCCATTCTATGTGGTCTATTTTAGCATTTATTTTTTTTTCCCAGGATAGTCAAAATCACAGCTTTGGTTTTAGATTATTTCTTCGGATTCTGTCTGGCTTTGACACACCTGGAACTTTAAGTATCTGGATGCTTGTTATTGAAAATTTAAGACAGATAGCAGTTCCATGTTCAACCAGCACCTTTCAGTCTTCCTTTCAGAAGAATCAATATGAAAGTTGAATTCTGTGGCTAAGGGATTTTTTAATGGTTATGTCCTTCAGAAAAAACTATAGTTTTATTTGCTCTTTGTCCTACTTACTCATCATTCTTATCAATCAGTATTTATTTTCTTTAGATTACATAGTAGTAACTACAAAATATATTACAAAGATATCATTAAGATTTTGAAGTTAAGCATAAAATAACTAGGAAGAAAAATGATCCTGACTGTACTGTTGCCTTAACATATTTAATATAGCCTCAGTGTGTGTTCAGACTATGATAATCTCAGGTACATGACTACATGAGATTTTTCTTTCTCACCAGTATCTCAATTTCATTCAATGCACTGAATGATGTCACTCTCCTAATGAGTATATGTTAAACATCAAGTTTTCTCTCCATTTCTTTATGTATAGTTCATACTTGATTATCTGCACTCTTAAATTCTTAAGACATTTCTCTGATGGTCCTGATCATATTGTATCCATACTCTATAATCATGAATTAAATCATATTAATATCATTCACTGTGGAAAACGAGTTTCACTTAGCAGGCAGGGTCTCCGAAACAGAAAAAGAGATATCAAAAGAACCTACTAATTTTAAGTGTTTAGTTTGGGATAGCACTTGGAACTGTCTGCCATTCTGTTCAAGGCATATCTTCCACTAATTCCAGATTGGCATTTTGAGCACTCTGAAAAACAGGTCAGCAAATAAAGCTGAACAGGAAAAATAAGCAAATGAAATAGTAACAGGAAAATTGATTTGAAGAGAAACAGAATGAATATTTTTCATTTTTTCCCTACAGATCTATCTGGACAAAATGTAATTTCCAGTCAACCCTAAGTTTTTTTGGCCTTTCCTTTTCATATTATTTAATCCATTACCTCATCCATTTTTAAAAATGAAGAATACAGTTTTGAATCAAGAAATCAGATATAACAGAGCATTTTGGCCTTTCTAAACCAAGGTATTTTCACGGTTCTCTCTCGTTTGTGCTCAGGCTATTCTCCCAGTTTTTGGTCCCATTTTCTTCCCCAGACTCAAGAACCTCATGACTGAACCATTCTTTACAAAGTTGCTTAGTGGCACTCAGTATTTCTGTAAAGGAGCTCAGAGTCTCAAACCAGATGCCTCCAAAAGGAAAGGATTCCCCAGCATTGTGCTGGCCACCAGAATTTTGCAGTCAAGGAAGTATAAAGAAGATCAGCCTTTGCTACCTTATCCAAAAAGACCTTTTCTAGCACTTTTCGCAATGCAGTCTCATTTATTGTATATCTTATAGACTCTTATGGGCAAACAAAGAAGTTACAGAAAGCTGTTTTGTTTTGAGATAACTGAATATAATCCCAGAAGAACTCAGGGCTACCTGACAAGACTCATATAGCACCTTGAGTACTCTGTTATTTTGCTTTTGAAAAGAACACTATCATACCTTGCTGTCTGTCAATTCTCACAACCCTAGTCATCTACTTTGACAAACCAGATTTCCCTCTCTTAGCCTTTTCAGTACTCTCTCTTTCACTGGCTTCACTTTGCTTTGGCTCTGTACCTTATCCATTGGTTCCCAGGGCTAGTTTTTTCTATACTCTATATTGATTCACTTTTTGCCCATCTTTGCACAATTGTCTCTCTACATATAACGTCAGCAGAATTTTTGGCTTCTTCCCAGATTGTCCACCCTATACCCAGATTGTTACCTGGTGTCTGTTCCCTTCACATGTCTACTTATTCTAATTTTCCCCACTGTCTCCATTCTCTTCCTCTTCATTTTTCTTCCTATTTATAGATTTCACGTTGTTTTCTTTAAAGTAGAAAATATTATTACTACAATAACATGTACTCTAAGTTTTCAAAAAGATGACTAGATATCTTTAAAAAACAACAACAAAATTTCCAGTTATTTCTATGTGGCTCTGGGTTGAGAGCCTTAGCTTTTACAGTGTATTCTATTTGTGGTTTAGAGCTTCTCTTCAAACACCAAGTGTTATAAGTGTTCATGCTTATAAAATGGAAGCAGATGTTCTCATACTATCTCCTGATTCCAGCAGCTGAGGTTTTAGAAATACTATCAAATATTTCTAAATCTCATAATAAATTATGTAACTTTGCTCTAATGTGCTGATAGTACACTATCAGTAGCACAGATCTAACAGCTCTAAATTATTTTCACTCTTTAAGGCAGAGTTACTGAGGTGTGGGTTCCTTTGCATCATGCATTTACGAACTGAAAACAGAACAGCATGGTTGTGATGTCTGTATTAAATAATGAGGCAGAACATAGTCCTCTAGAGCAATAGGTTTCCCACTGTGTTGAGTCACTAAGCAAGCTGTCACTGTTGATGATGTACTCTTATTTTTAGAAATCCTTCAATGAAAGTCAAGCTGAAACCTACGATGCCATATTTTACATTGCTTAAGTTGTTGTGGTGCCAGTTTTCATTATTATTGATGTTAAACACTTAAAGAATATTTCTGGGTTATGCAAAAGGTCTTCACGCATTTCAATGATTTATGAAGCAAATAGGCTTACTAGAAGTCTGTGTACTGCTGCTGATGGATTCAGTGAGTACGGCAGCAAGCACCTATTACTGTACCTAGAGCACAGTTTGTAACCACTTTTTATTCCATTTACAAGTTGTGAAAAAGACTTGATGCTTTCAGCTGAGAAATACTGTGGAATAGAATTATTCTTTAAAAAAAAGAAAAGCCTTATATCTGAAGCAATGTGGAAAATAATAAACAGTTTCAAGAAGAAAGAAAATGCTTTGTGTTACCATTTTGTGAACTCTGGCTGTATCATGTGGCATTTTAGGATTAGAGTATGATGTCTCAATATGAATTGCATCTATCTGCCGGAGTCTTCTATTCATACAACCCTAATGAGGATTTTCTAACAGGCTTCTGTATGCTCTAAATGTAGTAACTTTTTCACTGTCATCCCCTGGCCCCCACTTTTTCTTTTTACCCTCCACCTCTGCCCCTATATTGCAGTATTCATCTTAATCATCTTTAGTCATCTAAAAGTTAAATGTCTACATTTCATCTGTAGTCAGTGGAGACAGACATTCCCAAAGTTATAATTTCACCACTTAATTCCAACTATATCAGAGTGGCCAAAGAAATTTTCATTAAGTCTTTTTTTTTTTGATTGAAACTGTGAAAGGGAATTGATCCTACAAGATTCTAAACAAATTGAACATCACTATTCTTGATGTCTTTGATGTTCATTATGATACTTAAAAATGAGTTGTCTCCCATATTATATTTCACTAAAATGCAGATACATTACTTTTAAAATCAGTTATAAGAACTTCAGTATACAAAAGTTCCTTTGTATATAGAAAATGAAAGTTGAAACATTCTGTTGATGAAACAAAGTGAGAAACAAATGAGTCCCTTCCTAATCAATACTGAAATCAACTTCGCCAAACCTACAAACACAAATCCAGCTGTCTAAATAAAATAGTAGGAACAATGAGACCTTTTGGCACAGTGGAATTTTCAGAACAACTTATTTTGTCACCTTTGACAAACTGAATTTAAAGTTTTAGTTGAGTAGCAAGGTGTGTAGTATATACCACATATCACTGTACCAGCTATGAAAATAGACATTCACTTTTCTCAGTACATTAAAGAGGACAAGAAGATGCTTAAATATGAAACCTCTGCATAAACAGCTTTGAGCAAACTTGCATGTCTGACTACATATTGAGCACATGTAGAGTAATGGCTATTCAATAACACAAGTTCAAGCTATAACTTCAAATTTGGAAGATCCTTTTGTAAATGAGATGAAAAAGAAGAGCCTGTGGTTAAATAAGAAATGATCTTTGGGCAGTAGGTAGCAACTGAGATCTGAAACCAAAGGTTTTGGATTTTGTTATTCTTGTATGCTATTCTTTGTAGTCTGTATAAATTTAGTTATGCATGGACTGCTGTATGTCTCATTAGAGCATTTAAATATACAGAAGATGCAAAGATCTGCATAGATCTGTCATGGAGTTAACTAGATCAATCTTTGCCCATGACAGGGGGGCAGTAAGCCCCCGCCCCCTCCCCCCCCCCCCCCAGCCCTACAGAATAGGAAGGGTAGGGAAAAGGGAAAAAGGGATAGGGAGATGGGAGTTGGGCTCAAGGAAGGAAAAAAACAGCAGCAACAATCTATGGAGGAAAGCTTATTTTACTAACTCTGATATCAGAATGCAAGATAACACAATATAATACAATCTAATTGAAATTGAGACTAATAAATCAAATAAGATAGGAGAGAGAGAATTCCTGAGACCAAGTCAAACCTGAAAAGATTGGAACAGCTAGGAAAGCACCCTCCAGCACCCACTGCAAGGCAGTAAGAGAGACCGCTCCACACGGAAGAGCCAGATCCCACGACTTCCGTAAATGTATGGGGGAATAGTTTCCTGGAATTGGAGCATTAACACTTTAACTACCAGTGCACTACATTTTATGATGTGGAATACTGAAAACCAAAAAACAAAACCATGACAAGATTACCATAAGATTTTTCAACACACTAAAAGGTCTCAAGGCCTATTTATTGGTATCCTAGAAAAATTGGTATTTCCTAGAAAAATTAAGAGAGAATGTGATCTTTCTGCTCTCTCTGAATCTTTGTTCAATATCTGTATTTTTCCTCCTCTTATATAGCAGTGAAGTTATATTACATTGTACATGTATATTGCAGTTAGTCCTGGGCTAAACCTATACTCGTTCAGAAGAGTACAAAGTGTGATAAATTATTGGATTGTATTATATGCTTTCCTAATATTGGACAACATAGAGTTGACTGGGACATATCTATTCTTTCCTGTGGATCTTCTTAACATCCTAATTCTCCATTGCTAGGGTACCAGCTGAAGCTAAAAATCAGTCAGTTTTAAGAGATATACTAACCAGAATAGCCAGTAGCCTGACTATTAGGGTACTGAGCAAGTCCTTGGTAGTTGCAAAGTTAGTAAAATCTGGTCTCGGCTTCCTAATAATGCTCTGTTTTTGAACATACAGTTCAGCAACATTAGGACTTACAGACCAAAAGTGAACCAAAACCTCGTAATGTAAGATGCTGTTGTAGGTGAAGAGCCCTTAATGCCAAACTGTCTCATTCTTCTCATTCATTTATATACATATGAATATCTATGTATGCATAACACTACAGTGGGTCCTTGCTTGCAATTCCTCTTAGAAATGCTTTAATACCTACTGATAGATTTTTCCTCCTTATATTTCTGTATAAAAATGTGCAAGCAGCTCAAGTGATCACTTCTTTCTGGCTCTCTTTTCTTCTTGAAAGATTGTCAAAAATCAATATTTTTTATACCACCTGAACTATTAGTGCATTATTCCTTATTCCTCTACCTCCATGCCAATTTAAAAATCCTTTTCATTTGTATCTTTTATAACTAATGGGTGATACTTTCGGGAAAATTACAGTGACATTTGCAAAATGATACTACTTTAAAAGACAATGTTACTCTTCAATTGAACATAGTGCAAAAATAAGGAATGTATTTACAGAAAAACATATAATGTGTACTCAGCTTAACTTCATCAAAGGCAAAGAGTGACATAAGGTGATGCTTTTTATTCTTTTTAGGATGGTAGCAGGTTTCAGAGAGATCAACCTGGACTCAGGCTGCTAGTGCTGAAAGCTGATTCATCAAGCCAGCATAACTGAGAAAAACACCTGTCAGATCATTGGCTTGAGTGGGTTGCTGCATCCTGACATTGTTGAAACTTGGTCACCTGTTTAGAGATAAGCTTGTGCATACAACCTTTTCTGAACTAGGATCTTAAGATAGTATAAAAGGGCTCTTTGTATTGAGGGACATAACATATCATCAGCTCTGCCAATGGAAGTTTAATTTGTATCTATATTTTCTTCTGTTGTTCATATAAAAATCATACTGTCCATATTGGGCAATTGCTTATAGGTACATGTTTAGCAAGTCTGATTTTGAATAGCTTTGAGGATACACTTGCAGAATTTAAGATTATGCATATAAAAACACTAAGTGTTGATCAAAAAATATTCTCAAAGAAAATAACGTATGTATTCTACTAAAATATGGGCTTTTCCTGCTATCTTGCATTGCATTATTACCTCACCAGATACCTCCACTTCAACTGAAAAGAAACCTGCAAGGAAGCTGGAATTGGTAAATAATGTTCCAACATGAAAGGAAGAGAATGGGGCTGTGGATTGGGCAACTGTGTCTTGTAATACAAGACCTTACACCATATAAGTCAATGGCAGCTCAGTAACTAGTTTTCTAAACCTTTTAAAAGCCATTTTGGTAAATGTAGGTATAGATCTGATTAATAAAGCATTAAGCCCAAAGGTGGCAAACTTTTAGAAAAAAACGTAATGCTGGCTTTCCTCAACTGTCTACGATAGGGTAAATGTACAAGTTTATTCCCTTGCTGTGAAAGAAGCCACTGGAACATGCTTTGTTTAAATTCATAAGGAGCAGAAGAAAGATTTGGGATTTGAAAGATTAGGTAATGAATAAGAGAAATAGATGCAGATGAAATATGACTTCATATGCATAGTGTATTTCAGGGAATCATTAATTCACCTGAATGTGATCATGAGTTATGCTCACAGCATTGCACTAGAATTTCTCAAAAAAGATATTTAGATGTACTTGTAAAGTTAAATATGGTAAGACAGTAAAATATTGATTGTTTAAGCACAAATAATGCAGTAACCTATTGAGAACTTATTTTTTCATGAGGAAGATAATGCAGTAATTAATCTGTCTGTGGCTTGGCTTTATTTCTGTTTATGAGTTTTTAGGACAAGGATATGAAAATATTTTAATTTAGGACTAATTCATAGCTAAAGTTGAGTTATAAATGTTCAGCTTGTACAAATGCCTTCTATCACCACATTTAACACAAGACATAGTTTCTTCTTTTTCGACAATCAGAACAGAGGAACTGCTAGTAAAGTAGCACTTTTGTTATAAAATCTAGTGACTAATATTAGAATTTTGACCTTCTGAATTGCATTTACTGTTCACCAATGATTATGTCATTAGGAATGAATTAGATAATCAGTGAGGTGGATCTTCAAATCAATTTTTTTTCCTTTCACTTGTAGAATTATAGCATCAGTAAATGATTATACTGTTAGCTTTCTAAGGAACTGTCACCATGAAAAGTAGTTTTCTTATGGCAATCTCTTCCATAGCTTATGCACTTTTATGAAAAAACATTGTATTAATGTCAAAAGTTACTGTACCAAACCTGAACATAATCCCATTATCTTCCTCTGCAAATGCGAAGGGATCTGCAGTGAGACAACTTGCATAGTAAAAAACCATTCAACATAAGCTGCACCAAGCTGAATTCCACGCATGTATACTACAACTAGTGCAGTCTGGAAAACTGGCACACTTAGGAATGAAATTATACATCAAACACAGCTTTACTTGCAAAGTATCTACACTTAACAGTAGAGTATATTTCAGTATGGAGTGGATAAATTTGCACTAACTCACATAGTGTTCAAATGTGAGGCCCAAAAATGTTTTGTGCCTCACTACAATATTTTGAGTAAATTTTCAAATGTATTGAGCCTATTTATTAGCATAAATCCTGTTGTATTGGGATCTGGAGAATAACTCTCAGGACTTTTCTGTACTCAGCAGCAAACCTATTATTTGCAGGCACTAGGGATAAAGCAGACCTAAGCTGTCCAGGTCCATCCCACTCCATCCTAGGAATCCATGATTTCGTGCATTATAATAGTATGATTGCCTTCTTAAGTCACATCTATGCTTCTGCAGCAAAGATCCCCATAATGTGGTACTGGCAAAAGGTGGCTTGAGTTTCGTGATAACTTACTTTGAAATACAGAAATAGGAATTAGGACAGGCAGCAACATCAAGAAGTCTGCCAGTAAACAATTATTGACAGACAAGTCTAACCTCTTTGTGAAGACTTGCAACAGGGGGTATTCCACAGTTTCCTTAGCCCTTTATTTCCTTAGCCATCTTTAACATCAAGAAGCTTTTCTTAATATCTGGCTCGAGTCTCCCTGTTGCATTTTAATAGTCTTTTTTTGTCATGTATGCCTTACCTTACTTTATTTTATTCCTCCTTACAATGGCCTTTAGTATATCTGATGATTCTTATTCTCTTTTCATTTGCTTATTTTCTTCCATAACTAAGTATTCCCAGTTCATAATTTTCTCTTAATAGAATAAGTTTTCAAGTCTCACATCAGTGTTACAGTTCTCCCATGATCTTTCCTATTGCCCATATAATTCCTAAAGAACGCTCTGAAAAATAAGGTCTCTCTGGTTGCAGAGCTGGCCTTTAGTTGCAGTCTTAACAAGCATTAATAGAAACAGACTGCATCAGGTACCTTGTAGGTACTAATTTGTTTCCATTTATTCCTGCCTCCATATTTCTTGACTTTTTCCACAACAGCATATTATTATATTTGTTTTTGGCTTGTGTCTTCTGTGTCTTTTTCTGAAAAGCTATCAACTATCTGTTCTCCTTTATGTGCAGGTGATTGTCTTCTTATGTGCCTTTATCTTGAGATCTTTCAAGTTTTGAATTCCAGTCCTGTTTTTTAATGCATTTGCAATAGTTGTATTGTTTATGTGACCGGCAGATCATGAAAACATTTAGGGTCCAAAACACCACTGGAAGCATTTTAAAATATTAGATTCAGAACAGCACCCTTTGGGCTCCTATTCTTCCACTCTGGGATAGGAAGAAACAACACTGGTGAAATTCCTTTGCGTAAGTGTATAATCAATGAAAATTATATAAAGGAATATTATATAACCAAATAATATTAAGATGTTATAATAATGAAATAAGCAAGAGAGTTAGGCACAGCAAGACAAAGAGAATAAATAGGATGCTTACCCATGCTAGGGGCTTGCTCAGGAAAGACCAGTGGAGTGGATCTTCCAAAGAGAGAGGGATCCTTCCCCCCTGGTAGTCAGCTCTTAAATGGGTCTAGGAGAGGTGGAGCCAGGCTCCACCCCTTCCTGCAGCACAGGTGAATTGCTTTCACCTGTGCTCCCAGGGCTGACTCATTGCTTGCCTCAGGTGATTAATCAGAGGTTCAGGCCGTGACTCAGCAGTTCCTATACAGTGAGGTTTTAAAAATAGTTTTATAGCCACTTTCTCCATATATTTTGTAGAGTATTCTCTCGGTGTATCCACGAGAAAGCCCCATAAAAGTTTGCTGAAGCCTTTTTAAAGTCAATACACAGAACACTGTCATCTTCTCCATATCCACATGTACTGTTTCTCTTTCAAAAAAGGAAATTAGACTGGTCTGGTATGATTTATTCTTAATACATCTATGCTGTCTGATAGTTATTTCCTTTTTACTTTTCAGATAGCTTGTTTGATTATTAATTCTGAGGTTTTTTTCTGCAGTTAAATTAACTCACGTGTACTTTCTTGTCATCTTTTCTCAAGGGGTGCATTGTGAAACTATCTTTCTGATATGGGCAGTATTATGTGGAGGATGCTAATATGGATGGGACTACAGCTAAATCTACAATCCCTGGAGGACATTGGTACTGCTGGATTTGGCCCATCAGCGAGGACTGAAATGTAGCTGTAGCAGATAACTCATGTCAAGCAAGATATATGAGGAGTGGCTGAGGTCTCTCAGTTTTTTGTTTAACCAAGAGTGGAGGAAAGTGAGAAAAGGCCTCATGGTGGCCTACAGCTCCTTGTGAAGGGAGATGAGGTGCAGGCTCCGATCTCTACTCTCTGGTGACCAAGACAGGACCCCAGAGAATGGCACAGAGCTTTGTCAGGGGAGGGTCAGGTTGGGTATTACGAAACAGTGGATAGCAATATGTTGGGAAGGATTCAGGGCAGGAGCATTTAGCAACGAATTTTTAAAGAAAGATCTTTTCATTGAGCTCTCCAGGTCTTTAAAAAGCCATGAGTAACTTGTTTTAAGAGATGCTATATATCAGAATAAAGCATACATTTTAAAAACCATATATTTTTTAGGCAGCTCAAAAGTGTTATCTCAGTGAAAACTGGAATTGAATTAATTGCAGAGCTTTTGGGGAAGTAACTGGGATTAAAATAGTCTGCGGTAGCCCTTTCAGATTTGCAAAATAGAAATGGTATATGGGAAAGGTACTTACTGGAAATGTGAAAGGGATAGGTGAGAGCCATATGTGAGCAATGTCTACATATTCCAATCACCACACACAAACCTTTCCTGTGCATGCAGGACAAGACTGTGCTGACCTGTGCTGATCTCCATCCATCTTCTTCCAGTTCTTTTTTCCCTACACTGCTGACTTTCAGAATATGGTTGGAACAGGCATACTTGTGTTGTCCTTTGCAAGAGAAACACAATAAGTGCATTTTCCTCCCTCTCCTGCTCTTGTCTCTGTTTTACTTCACTGTTCTACCAGGCAAATACAACTGACACAGTTGTGGAAGCTTTCAAACTTTTTTGAAGTGACTCCATTTGTGACCTACTGCAGCAGCAGTGGCACATTCCACTAACCATTCATGTGTAACCTGGAAAAAGGCAGCCATTTGTCCATTCCCTGTTGGTATTTCAGTGCTCAGCACTGGAAGATGTTTATTGGCTGTTTACATCACTTGCTATGTATTTGAATGGTGTCTTGTCTACTTGCAAATGAGGCAGGCTGTTTGAATAGGGCAGAGATGCCAGGAGGTGATGAGTAGCTTTCTTATTTCCACAAAGATTGTTAAATTTTCTTCAGAAAAAAGATTCTGTTGGCTCTTTTCACCCTGTATCTTCCTCTTTGTGGCACTTGCACCTTATAATAACAATAAGAAATACTCAGAATAAAGTAAACTGGAAAGAGACAAGAGCCTGAATCTGTGAGCAGTGATGACTGACAAACTTCTTCTAGCGTGACAGATTCAGGAATATTTTTCAGAATTACTTGGAATATTATCATATGCCTATAATAACAGCAGAGAAACAGGCTTCTGTTCATTGATGACAACAATGTATCATAAAATGCGTAATACACACCAAGAAAAGATAAAAGTTGCTAAAGTGCTGGAACAAAATTCAACTTGGCTTCCAGTTCACCAAGTCTTAACTAGAGTTGCTGCCACTGATTAAAAAAAATAGCTATACTACTGCCTAGAAATTGCTATAAAACCATGCCTTAGCATGCCAGTTTTGGTATTAGTGGATAGGTATAGATAACCTTTGGGATCTTTCTTTGATGGGTCATTATCAGTAGTATGTCATCTGCATAAGACAGCTGTCATATGTGGGCCTGAGGTAAGATGTAATGATATTCTCTGTGCTATTCTGATGTTAATTCTTGTGCCAGTCTAATAATTCCCAGAAATGTTACACAAGTGCTCTTCCATTTCTGCAATCCTGACATTTTCCTGAGTCGCACTTTCAGTGATTTAAACCTGGGAAATAGACCTAAGTCATCCAAATGCAGGAAGGTATGCGGTGACACTCTGAAAGGAGGTAATTTGCATTGATTGTACCATTTCTGTTTTTCTCTTCCTTCATTGCTTAATTCTCTATAAACTAGCTGGAAAGTAGTTAGGTGGAGGCTCACTGACTGAAACCCACTAGATGGGTTTGGAGAGCATAAAGAGAATGGGTGTATCATGTATTAAAAAATAAGGCTAAAGAGCAGTGCTGAGACTGATTTATAAAACAGGAAAATCAGGAAGGTGCAACAGGAGCCATGTGTGTTCTTTTTTTACAAGATGATAATGGAGCAAGTAAAAATAAACATTTAGGGTGAGGAAAGAGTATTTCCCCTGATTCCTGCTGCCAGGTGGGAAAAAGAGCAAAACTGTGAATTTTGCTGTCAACACAAGGTCACCAACAGCCACTGATACTATTTAGAGTCTACTGATATGGTTATGTACGTTCATGGAAAAAGAAAGGGAGGAGCAAAAAGAAAAGATGCAGATGACAAGAAGATACCAGAAGCAGGAATGAAGTGACAACAGCTATTTAAGATAGGGGTAGTCAACAAGTGCCATGAGGACTGGGAACAAGCAAGGTGGAATATTGGACTGCAAAGCATTTTTATCTAACCAATGGAGATGTATCTGACAGCCCAACTGGTGATATTACTATAAGCCTATGGTGAAGAGAGTAGAGGTGTCCAAAGTAGACTTTGGGTCTACTACACCTCTTTGAGTAGACACGGGTCTGACAAAGCTTATTATAAAAAGTACAGAACAAGCTCTAGGCAACCACGACCATCTCAATATATTCTAACAGCTGATTGTGCATAAAAGTGGCCTCTGAAGAAACATGAATTGACCGATTAATTTTTAAGACATTCTTGCAGTCTTAGCATTTAAATTATTGGAAAGGATGCTGACCTGTTCCTTCAAATTTAGCAAACATTCATTGACTCTATTAGTCATTGACTCCTGGAAATCTTTCATTCACCTCAGTAGTTTTGTCTGATATATATATATATATATTTGATTAAAAATATGTAGATAATCTTCTCATCTTAATACCTAATCCCTGATTCTGCAACAAATTCACATGCAGAGCTGGCTAACATTGTGGATACAAGATGTCAGGTATGTTCAAAGCAACTAGAAAGAAAAGATTTTACAAGGTTCCCTTTTCTTAGTAAGCAGAATTCTTTTTAGTAATCATCCAACAAGAGGTGCTATTCATTTCACATCTCTGCAGGAAAGTGTTAACATAATAATTCTTTGTGATCATGTGTTAGTTATTAGGTTTATAATGAGTATAATACTGTCTTAGTTGTAATGTTCATTAATACAGCAAAAAAATACAGTATGTTAATGTGTGTTTCTTCAAGATTAGCCACAGAAAGTGAAAGAACAGGTCTATGCTAATACAGCAAAAATCTATTAAACCCATAACCTTTGTGCATGGAAAAGGAATTATTTTAATAGGTTTGTCCCATTAATGGCTATTTGTTTAAGAAGACTTCTTAGTACCATAAATTTTCTGCCTGTGCACATAGAATATTTCTTCTGAGCACACAGCTATTTTTTTGATAGGTTGTGTTATTGTAAGCTACAGAGTTTTTTGCATTATCTTAAGGATTTTCTTAAATTATATACATACAACGTGTAGATGCTTTGAATATGTACTTGAATTCTATGCAGAATCCAGGCTTGCTGGTGAACAGTAATAGTTCAGCTCATTTTCCAGATTCATCTTTTTCTTCCCAAATGTTATGTTGCCACAACAGAGGGCAGAGAATTTTGCAGCTACTGCTTCTCGTTCTCCCTCTTCTTCACCCAACAGTGTCTCAAAAATGTCTATGGCAAGGAGCTTCATAACATCTACCTTTAACTCTACCTTGTGAACTGACTTCAGGAACAGCAACTACCTTGAGCTTCCTCTCTCCTTCTTGATCCACATCTTTTGTGCAGCACTGACTATACCCTTCAGAGGAACTGCTTTCTATCACACTTAAGCTGAGACAGTCTATGTACCATCATGGAAAAGATTTCACTTTGGCTAAGTATTTGAAAACTGCAGTAATTGCAGGAAGACAGTGTAAGTCCATTCCATTCTCTGGACTTCCTTTGTTGTAGAAAGGGATTCCCACAATCAATTCCCAGTGGCCTGAGAGACACTCCACAGCTGGGAACCGCTACACATCAACTTACTGCTCTCCGTTCAGAGGTGGGTGATGGAGGAAATGCATCCATGCTAAGGGGGCAGAGAAAGGGATCAGGCTGCCAAGGAAATAAATCCAGCTATTGTCTCTTTGGTCTGTTCAAGTAATGCATACGGAGAAGAGAGTCGAAGCCGATGTCTTTTCAGGGGTCAGATATGATTCCCACTGATGAATCTGTGATGTTCAGTCTGTGATGTTCACTGATATTTATTTTTGGAAGTAGTGTGTAAATAGTTCATATACTTTTCCACGTCCTGTACTAAGCGTTCATATCAGTTCTTTCCAAAAGATTCATTCCTAGCTTGTTGCCGCACAGTACATCAAATCCATAATACAGAGGTGAATGGATGGTAGTCTCTTTTTCATCCAAACAATTGTAAGCCTGAATTTGGCTAGCAGCTGTGCTTGTTGGATGAAGCATGACTATTCAGTATTTGGTTTATTTGCTATTGCCAGCAAACAATATATTAGCAAGTATTTACACTTTCTTTCTGTTGATTATTTATTTATTTATTTGTTGTTGTTTTGGTGCTGTACAAAAGTATGCATGAATAATATGTTTCCAGAGTACATACTAATATGCACTGTATAGATGCAGAGGGTAAAGTTTAAAATGAAAGAAAGGGATCTGAGGACATGTTTATACCATGTGAGTTGTACTCCACACTGATTTGTTAGATTTTTCCTAACATCATTTAAAGTCATTGAGGAATTTTGCAGCCAATTCCATCTGTTTACATCTCCCTCCGTTTTGTTTTCCCTCTTGGATTCATTTATCACTTTTGACACAAAAGTATAATGACCAGGTAAGCATCATTTTCTTGCAATGGAAAGCAGTTGAAGAGCCTGGGAATGCAATGAGATTTCCGTTCTGAGTGCATTTATTAGTTCTTTCATAAGCTTCTGTCTATATTAATGTATTGCAGCATTTTGCACAATAATATAAGGGCTTCATAGTCAGCTTTCCTTCTTCATTCTGAGGACCAACATGTTAGTTTTTCAACAGCTGTAATCAGGAAAATAAGAGCTTTAGTGTTTGCTTCAAACCCTGTATCTCTAGGCAATCTGCTGCTAGAAAGCTACTCACAGAGTTAGCATGAAACTATTCTAATTCTGTATTAATTGCTGTAATTAGTTTTTTTGCGTCATTATCAGATCAAGGAAGCCTAGAGAAAAAAAAAAAAAAACTTTCGTCATCCCACACTCTCCTAAAATGCGGCTGAATTTTTTTTATCAAAGGCAATGCCAGTCAGATCCTCCCAGCAGGGCAAAAGCTCTTGGATTTGCAGATGTCAGGGGCAATTTGATTCCAGTTGAATGGAGTCATTCTCAGCATGCTTTCCTGCACAAAGGCCCTCTACTCATGTTTGTCAAGATGGGATTTGTCTGGTTTCCTTGTTTTGCTTAGATCCCTCAGTACTGAAGGTCTTTGCAGTCTTTGTTACCTACAGGTAGACTCATGATTCCTTGTTGCTGTCAGTGACACCATGTATGCATACTGTACCTGTGAAGAATTATACCCCGCAGGTTTCTCCTGACCCACTTTGTGTGTGGCAAGCAGACTATTTGCAAAGCATCTGGTTGCAATGTGGGGGGAGCTCCCAGTCTGAATCTTAGGCTTATATCGTTCCCTGTGATGCAGGATGAGCATTCATTTATACTGCTCTTTCCTTTTACACAGCTGTTGTTTGCTATTTCCCTGTTATTAAATACTTGCACAAGGAAAGAAATATAAAAATGCTGATACTTGCCGTTAACTATTTTTGATGCAACAACTAAGTCTGCCAACTGCATAAAGTGAATGCGTTTTGTTAAGCACATCAAAAATGCATTTGTAAGAAAAAGCTCATTGGGTCATATGAGAAGGACACAGAGTACTGTGTTAGCAAAGTACCTTGGTTTCTCATACGTAAAATACATTTTTCTTTCTTTGTTTCTTTAGATGCTGGATTATTTGTACTGTAAGCTTTTTATGATGGGAACTGCCTCTTATTATAGCGTATTTATACAATGGGCGCCCATTAGTCGTCAGTAGAGAACCTTTTCCCACCCACATACTTCACTTATATCTTACCACCCAAGTTTAGATTCTCAAGTAAAAGCAGAACTTTCTACATGGCAGTCTTTCTGCTTTGTGTTCCTCCCCATTCTTGTATCTCCTACATGATCTCCAGGAGGTACATCTACAGAAAAAGGAACAGATTTAGGAATGGCTGGTTTTCTTGGAATGGGAATTAAGCTGTATTAGCTTCTCACCAGTGCTTTAATTTGGGAGCAGAAAAATCTGCTGGACCTGGGCAAGAAACCATGTTTCTATTCAATGAAAAACTTAGAAATATAAATATTTTCTTGCTTTGGAAGAAATGTTGACATTTCAGGAACACTCTCAAAGTTCAAATCTAAGGAGCTGGTGTCAGTGGAGGGCAAGCTGGACTCAGAGCAAGACAATGAAAATAGGTTTTAGTAGTGTCAGAATGTTTCTGCTTCCCTCCCCCAATTCACCTCCTTTCCTTTCCTTTCCTTTCCTTTCCTTTCCTTTCCTTTCCTTTCCTTTCCTTTCCTTTCCTTTCCTTTCCTTTCCTTTCCTTTCCTTTCCTTTCCTTTCCTTTCCTTTCCTTTCCTTTCCTTTCCTTTCCTTTCCTTTCCTTTCCTTTCCTTTCCTTTCCTTTCCTTTCCTTTCCTTTCCTTTCCTTTCCTTTCCTTTCCTTTCCTTTCCTTTCCTTCCCCTTCCCCTTCCCCTTCCCCTTCCCCTTCCCCTTCCCCTTCCCCTTCCCCTTCCCCTTCCCCTTCCCCTTCCCCTTCCCCTTCCCCTTCCCCTTCCCCTTCCCCTTCCCCTTCCCCTTCCCCTTCCCCTTCCCCTTCCCCTTCCCCTTCCCCTTCCCCTTCCCCTTCCCCTTCCCCTTCCCCTTCCCCTTCCCCTTCCCCTTCCCCTTCCCCTTCCCCTTCCCCTTCCCCTTCCCCTTCCCCTTCCCCTTCCCCTTCCCCTTCCCCTTCCCCTTCCCCTTCCCCTTTCCCTTTCCCTTCCCTTCTTTCTCTTGTAAAGCAAGTCAGATTGATCGGAAGAAACATGAAGAAAAAGATAAAGTTGTCTGAGTATCTGTACTTAAGCCAAGCAGAACCTTTGGGGCTTTTATATGCTGTTTATTAACACTGTTCATCTATGTTCAGGATAACTGAGGTAGGACATGAAGAAAGGGAAAGCACTGGTATGCTATTACCAATCCCATTCGCCTTGTTTCGTAAAAAAATAAGAGTTTCCCTCTGACATCAGGAAGGAAGGGAAGATCAGATACCATAGTTCCAAAAAAGTCTGATTTCTTATAATGCTACAGATCTATCAAGTGCACAAAAGGGTTAATATTATTGACGGTACAGTTGATGGAGTGGAAAATTAAGCTTGAAGTGTTGCAGTGTGCTTGTTTCAATGTGTCTGGAAGGACTGCTGTTCTCAGGAAATACAAAATTTTCCTTTCCTTGAATAAGTGACCATCTTTCACTACAGGTGCCTCTTCCCTCCAGCCCTTTTTGCCAGAGCACTAATACCAGGCGTTATTTACCATTTTTCTTAATTGTATTTAGAAATTTTTCTACATATCTCTACATCTTATGAACCTCTGTGGGAAGTTTGCTTGAGAACTGTGAGATTGGATTGTAGGGTTATTAAATATTAATAGGCAATGAATTTCAGATCATCCAAATTATAGAAATACTATTCATAGCCATGTGACCATCATCTCTTTCTTGCTCTGCTTTTTTGGAAAGAAAGGATTAAGGTCTCTTGCACATTAATTCATGATTGTACCATCAGTATCTTTGAACAGTGAACTTTTTTACTTAATACGCTAAATAAAGACAGCTCAGCTTTTCTGTTGGTTTGTCCACATCACAGGATCTATGGTATGATATGAAATCATTAGATTTATTTTAACACCTTGCACAATAAATGTAGCAGCTATTGCTCCTAAGAAAGTGTTTCGCAGCTCATGCATCTGTAGACACATTATGAAACTCAAATGTTTTTTTTATTCGAAATTCCCTAAGCTCCCTTCTTTAAAAAAGAATCTAAGCAGAGAGGCAAATAAGTCTTCAAGAAGATTGTTTTATGAATACATGAGCTATACTCTGTCTTTTTAGAGTAGAAAATCACATAAATGACAGTTTCAGAAACTGCAGATTTATTACATTTTTTTTCACTTTCCGATTATGTTGGCAATGACTAAAAAAAATAAAATTTTGTAATTTTGAGGAGAGAATAATGTACTTTTTTATTAAAATAGAAATGACACACTGCTGCATATCTAACTTGATTTAGTGTTTTTATTAGTTATAGAACTGTTTTAATACCTCACTAACTATTGCTTTCTCCCTTAAGGTTTTCATTGTTCTCATACCCTAGAAACAAATTGATAATTCTGAAAAAAAATAAAGTATTTCTTGGTTGTTTGCTAACAGCAGAATAGCAATCAGTCACCACAGGGTTACTACAATGGGCATCATTATATCTGGATCCTTATCAATTTCACTATATGGGTAAGTATTATTGCTGCATACCGGAACTCCTTTGGTGTTATTGCTTAATTTTAATTGTGATTGTAAAATGTGAAAAATGTGGATCTTTAAACCACAATTAAACACCTGCTATACTTGTTGTGCATTGGCATTTAAAGATATATTGAGTATTTAAAATCTGCTGATTCAGATATTACATTGAGGGGAGAAATAAAAAAAAACACAGGGATTGGTTTGAAAACAAATGTTTGCTTAAGGAAACAGTTGCCGGGAAATTTAATTTAGCCCAATACGTGATGCAACATCTGATCTTTAAAACACTGTGAAGAATAAATTTTGACGCCGTGCTGTTTCTCACGCAGCTCGAGAGAGGCTGCCAGTCCCTCGTAGCTTCCAAGAATCCCACTGTCCTGTGTATGTCCCTCTGACAGCCCTCTAATGGAAAACCCTGCACTGGAAAACACCTGCCCAGCATTAACAAGATGCAAATGGGAGGAACAGCAGAGTGTCAAGTTGCAGAGACACAAAGAAACACAGGTTTTGGAGAAAAAGCCATTGCTGACTGCTCCCAAATACTTACTTCATTCAAGAGCAAAAACATTTCTAAATCATCTCTGATTATGAAGGGACAAATGCAGCAAAATCCATGAGCACATGATTTTCTTTAAGCACACAAGCAATCTAAATTAGTTAAAGCTAAGCACACACTGATGTGCTTTGCTGGACTTGGATCTGTTTGTGGTGCAAGGCAGTTTAAATCTAACAGGCATAAAGGGAGGCGGCTGTGCAGTGCAATTAAATCTGCAAGCAGGCTGTGCTGCATAGCCTGGCTTGTGCACCTTTCTGCATACCCTGGTTTTTCTCGCTGTAAAAATAGCTTGGAAAAACTAGTCTGAAAGAATGACAGATTTAGTCAGTAAAGCTTGTTTTTTGAATGTTTGAGGGAAAGTTTTTAATTGTTTATGGGCACTGAAAAACAATCAGTACGTGTTAATTTTTGTTTACTGCTCTTTCACATTTCTTTAGCCACTATAAGCACTGGGGAAAAAAGCATGGCACAAAATCTTCCGTCTTTGCCCAGCTGGTAGGAAGAGTTTTCCATGCCCTGTTCAGAAAGGTTGCTCAGGTGTTCTTTTGCTTCATGAGTTATGAGATTGGCTAAGGACCTGGAAACAAATACTCTCCCTCCCCAACTCTAAACCAGTATGTCTAAGAGACAAAGTGCTCCTCTGTTTAGGAGGGGTAATGCACAAAATTTTTCTACAGCTGCAAGAGAGAACTTGGTCTTACTCTGTGGTCTTCCAAGTAGGCAACTTTGGTTTTTTGGGGTGCAGTGCCTCAGGTTTGCATTTCTCACCATATGGATGAATTTCCCTCCTTGCCCGCATACTTCTCGCAAGTTTGCAGTGAACTTTGACATTGATTTGACACGATGTGCTGTCAATCTCTTGCTGCACACTGTATGATCACAACTCCCTTTCCCTTCCTGGAAGAGTGAGCTTCCCAGGGGTGCAGAGCAGTGTTACCTTCTCCTGCTTGCTAGTATAAAACTAGTGGTATCTAGCTAGTGACCTTAGAAAAGCAGTGATTTAGTAGGCTAACCTGTGCAGATGCCATAGGAAATCTGCATGTGTTACGTTTTAATTTATTCCCCCCAATAGTTCCTTGGTTTGGAAGCACAGTACCCCACAGTTCCTTTCTGCAGAGGCCAAACAGCTCCTCAAATGCCTTACCACAAATAAATGATTTAAATATGTTCTGCTTGTCTTATAGCATGTCTTGGCTACCAGTACACTTTCCTGTCAATCTTCAGTAATGGCTTGTGTCAGCAGAGCCTCCTGGGAGAGAAATGGGTTTATCTTAAAAAGTTTATGAGAGCATCTCCTATATCTCCAATGTGTGTCACAGGAAGGGATTATTAAATATGGAATAAATAACAGGCAACTATATGACTGGGCTTTAACTCCACAGGGCTGTTCAGTTTTCTAGACACATCAATGAGAGCTGTCAGGCTGGGTGGCAGAGCGGCCTGGGCACCCACAGATAGGGTATCGGCCTTGCGAGCAGCCTGTGTGAGGGGACATCAGGGCAGGTCCAGGCAGGGAAGTGTTTAGCCCAGCTAATCCCAAAACAGTACCTGGGGTTGTTTCCCTCTCCTCTGGAATAGAACCCACTGCTGCAGATGACTACTGGAAAATTTTCTTCTTCTACAGAGAAATCAGTGAAGCCCACCAGAAAGATGTTCTGACTGGGAGGACTGCTCTCATCTCTCTTCTAGGCTAACCCACTGCACTGCTAGGGCTCAGCAGAATCTGGGGCATATTCAGGCTTATATTTTAAACCTACACCTTCATAGCACAAGGACTATCAATTAATTTACCTGCTCCTGTGTCAACTTAGGCAGCTTTATAAATTGAAAAAAAGAGATTCATGATCTAAATCCAGCCCCTCACTCTGTGATGCATTGATGCCTATAATTCCTCATAGAAAATATCTTTCCTGAAGTCTGCAATGTGTTATAATCTCTAATTATGAATATGTTCACAGAATTTGTTCATCTCAAGATGCACTTGTGCATCTGTTATTTATGCACTATACGTTAAACTTTACATATAGCTTTAGAAATATTTCTGCAGATGTGCACTTGTACTTAAAAGAGCATAGAAAATGACACATTAACTGCATGACGAGGTCTGTGGATAAGGATTGTAAAGTGCAGCAAGGAGCACCATCTTTCTCCAGGGTTGAGTGCCAGTGAGAGGCAGACATTCCCATGTCAAAACCGTGGGCACACTGGGGCTCTTGCACTCCTCACAGCCGTGTGTGTGGTTCTCTTTGTTCACAGGCTGAGTGCATGGATCCCCAGTCCTCACAGCAAGCCTGGAAGGTGGGGCAAACTCAGACCACCCTTGAAGATGATACAGCAATAAGCCAGTGTGTTTGTGATGACAAGAAAGCCTGGCACTGCGCAAGAGAGGCTGTAAACTTATTAGCGAGGCCAAACTTTCTATTTAAATAGCACATAATGCAGTGGGGACTGGTCCCTGCCTGGCACTTTTAATTGCTGCTATAATAGTAATACAAAAAGCAGAGCCACTGTTCTGGATGCAGCCATATAAAAAATGATAAATTGTTTTCCTACTTGTTTGCTTATTGTAAAGTAATACTGCCAGTATGGAATTTATTTCATTGGAATAAAAATTCTCAAATGATTATTTTAAAATCTGAAGGAAAAAATAAATACAGTCCAACACTGGTCACTATGAGAACATTAATGTTAAAGCAGAGTTGATTTGAAAATAAAGAAATGAAATTATTGGAGGGCCAATAAATACATAACATGCAAAAGTATACTTATCCTTAATCACATCCCAAGATCTCCTCTGGACCATGGGTCACTTCAGTGCCAGAAGGACATGAGCACTGCCTTAAAGCAGTTACTGTTTTGGGACCCTAATATCTGTTACAGTGCTTTGCTGAAATGGAAGCATTAACAAATAGTTTGTGATAGGGCAGATGCTACCTGATTATTCTGTAGGTTAGACTTCCTTCTAAACAAAGGATAAAGATGCACACAGTTTACAGAGATGAACTCTGTAAGATCACGAGCATTTCTAGAAAATGCTGACTGTCCCTCATTCCCAAGTCAACATAATGAGGACACTGTCAGAATGGAATACTCACCTTATTTTTTTCTTTATTATTTTTGTGCTTCTATGCTTTACAAAGGATTTTTGTCCACGGAGAGTGAAGAGACCAACTTATCTCTACAGTTTGCCCAGCATAGCCGCAAACAGCCATTCATTTATTGATCTCGAAAATAACAGTGCTACAACTTCACTGTTATAAGTTTTCTTTTCATTTCATAACACTCTTCTGCTTTTCACGTTGTTTATGTTATGTTATGCTGGATGATAGAATTATGAGATATTTTGAGACTGACTAAAAAATGTCTTCCTTGGCTTGCCTTGAGGCATCATATCTTTATGGAATCGCAGAAGCTGGAGATTGTTAAGGTCATCAGAGCCCATCCAGTGTGGATGCTGGATTGACACTCTTTTCTTTCCCTGTGAAAGCTGCTGGTGGTATGGTAGTGCAAGGAAATTTGCACTTTAATAGAACGCGTTTTCATGAAAGCTCAACCTGATTTTGTCTCCCTTTATGGTCCAAATATATACAGTGCTATACAGGCCGTACAAAATTACAGCAAGAAGTTGTGAATGATGTAGGAAATGAAAAATTCATCACAAAGAAGTAGGAGGTAGGCAGAGCTGTGCAACACTATACCTTTTGATATTAAACTCAGATATAGGCTGGAAAGGAAACTGGACTCAAAAGGTCTTAAGAAAAAATAAACTGAGAAGAAAAAAAACTAATTTAAAAACTTTTGAGTTTAGCATATCTTTAAAATGTTCATTCTTTCCCATTAAAAACCAACAACAAACACTTCCCAGTTGAAGACAGCACATCTAAATGTGGCTTTGTCCCAAATCAAGACAAACTGAAAGGGCTTCTGACAGTTCTTGGAAATGCTAGAGTATTCACACTAGAGAAAGCTGTGGGTTTTTTTCTTTCTTTTCATTTTTTTTTTTTTTTTTTTTTTCACACAGGGTGTGGAATCACTCATTCTAGGGCTGGTAAGTAGCATATATAGAATTTATAAGTAGAGTACAAACAAAAAAAAGTCTTTTTATTTACTACAGGTGGCCTCTCAAGATAAAATCAGGTAGAGGGCAGGCAGCATTTAGCACATTACTGCAGCTCCTCTGCTCTGGTGTACTTGCCCCACATTGCATGACCTTTCAATCCTGCACTGGTGCGGAGTAATAGTGAATGTCAGAAATTTCATAATGCTGGATAAAATTTTTCCACCTTCCATTTGGGCACATGGATTTTTTTAATCCCTTGCAGAACCTCTAAATATTATCTCTGTGGCTGTGTAGACAGCATGGATTCCTCCCCAGGCAAAGTGCATGCAGCGTGTGAAGAGGTGTATTTCCTTCGCTGCTTAAAGCTGGGCATGTTCCTTAGCACCTTTTAGAATTAGATCTGTAATAGTTATCAACACAAATAGCTACTGCCTATCTGCTCTCCTTGCAAAATGTGTTTTTTTAATGACACTGTCCTGGGACTTTGTGCTGGTCAGCAGAGCATGCACACTGGAAATTTTTCCTTGCTCCCTGCAAACACATTACTTAAGCTCACGGCTGTAGCTCACTCCTGTACGCATTTGCAAATGAGCACCTGCACCTAACATGTGGGTTTCTAATCCTTTCATGCTAGATACCCTCAAATAATTTCTGTGTTTTTATAGGCACTTCTGTGGTGATCAGACTACTCTGAAGGCAGACCTGCAATGACCTATCTTTTCTTTCTTCCTTCAAACATATAATCTAAGTTTTCCCTTGTGGGTGGTTCCTCTTTCTTTTGTGTCATTGTAATTTCTTCATAGGTGGTACCTGACAAGTCCTTTTTTACCCTTAGAGTTTTTTGTTCAGATTCCATTCACTTCAAAATATCATTACCATTGCAAACAAGGAAAATGTGTTTATCAGAAACTGCAAACTCCTTTAGGGCCTCATAGGATTAATCACGGTTATAAAGTTTTATTAAACACAATTTTTGTTTAATGACAAGCTCCACCAGTCCTTCCCATTCCAAACCAATCCTGTCCTAAGGGTGTATCTAGCACAGCAGATTGTTTTCAACAGACTCTCAAGACAATCCCTATTACTTTGTCATGCACAGAGATATTTTTCTTCCTGGATAATTTGAACTTCCTTAAAAATCACATCTGTTTCATACTTTATTTATTTGTAATTTAAATCCTTAAATTGAATCTTTCATTACTAACATCTGGGCTTGAAATGCAGCCCACTTGAAAAAATACAAATTTTATTTTATTTGTAGTTACCCCCCTTCACTCAGTAGCATTGGTACAAACATTCCCTGGCCAGAGGCAAAACAGCCGGGTATCTTAAAGCTGTGATGCCGTACCACGTGTAATATGGCTCACTTGAATGTCCCTGAAGTGACTGGCAATTTGCCCAGAATTAGACTGAATGCAAGTAATAAGCTGTAGAAATTCCACAATATTGACAATTAGATATCTCTATACAGCAGCAGCTGTGTATTGTTCTCATGGTATATTCCTCTCAAAGCACCTCCTAAAAAAAAAGAAAAAAAAGGAAAAGAAAAACCTGGCAGAAGGTTGCAGGCAGCAGAAAGGTAATATACATTGTGTGAAATATCTCAAATTCAGACTAATAGGAATGTTTCTATTAGTACAGTTTTCTACGATAGAAATAATGGCTGAAACAAAATGCTGAGGAATTTCAAGTTTATAATACCACATCTGTACTGCAAAATTGCTGTATTTTAAATATATTTTCTAAGGATGATACCTACCCTCTCTTTTCGTTCATCACATAAGGAGGGAATAGAAGCATGGGTTTGCCTTGGAATGCTGTTTGGGAAAAAGCTTCACCAGTCCTTTTGATAATTGCCCCCCAGACAAAAAGAGGCATTAGTGAGCGCCCCATACATGAAGGTCTCCACGAGGCTCAGCAATCCGACCTGGATGGGAAACGAAGAAAAGCTTTAATTTTTTACCTGATTTGAGAAAATTCAAATAGCTCTGAGGGACTCGCTGTGATAAATACATTTATGTTCTATCAATTCTCAATTCTCTCATGTTTCAAAGTTTATTTGTCAGCCTTTCTGCAGAAAATGTGGAAAATGAATTCATCGAACATTTATTTTATTTTACTCACAAGAAGCAGCTGCCCACAGTGAATGGATTCAAATTTTATTTTTTAAATCATACTTTAGAAGTTTGCATTATGAGCTATTTATCTTTGATATTTTGCCCAGTGGATATCAGCAGAGCTTGTTTCTGTCTGTTGCTAAGCTTGTCAAACTTTCGTTTTTATATCTGCCTTTATTGTGATAGAAATGATTATTTTAAAAGTAAGCTGCAGGTTTTTTTTCCGAAGTATAATAAAACGGAGGGAACAATAAGATGTCAAATTTTATATTGCAGATGCTAATTTATCAAGCTAATTACCAACAAAATGCAACTAAATTACTGATAATCTTGAGGCTGATTAATTCAGCAACGGAGATATTGATGAGTATTTAAAGGTTAGAGATAGGAGTGTTATGATGCAGGATTCCCTTCCTTCTGCACTTACTATCCAAGAAGAATTATTTCAGCACTGCATGGCATCTACAACGTTTTGACAGAGACGTGTGCTGTATGCCAAACAAATTGCTGGAACAAGGAAAGGCCAGTTTGTGCATTTTCCTGTATGCGGCAACCACCCCAAATTGCTGAAACACAGGGAAATGTTTTGCAGGGTACTGGATGTCCACCTTCCCCCCTCCTGACATCTTTCATGCATGCCCCTGGCATTTTCATTTCCTGTTCTACATTGCCTCCCTTTGTGCAACTTTGCTGCCTTTCTTCCCTGGGAAAATAAAATAAAATAAAATAAAATAAAATAAAATAAAATAAAATAAAATAAAATAAAATAAAATAAAATAAAATAAAATAAAATACAAATGCAAGCACAGTAAAAGCTCATGGCTTATGGTCTTCTCTACTGACTCAAGAAGCACGGGCAATGCAGGTGATGCCTAAATCCATCAGCCCTTTGGCTGGAGATATTTTCTTCCTTGGCAGTGGGGAAAATATTTCCCCTGGGCTCCTGGCTGAACTGCAGGTGCTGAGGCTGCTGAGTCAATGCTGAATGAGTTCAGACAGGATGCTTCTCAGGACCAGAAATGGGGCTGAAACTACCCCAAATGGCAGTCCCAAATGGCATTGCTTGGGCCCTCCTGCCAGCAGCACAGCATTAGGTCCCCTTGGTGCAGAGTGCACTCCAATAAAGGAGGTTAAAAAGCCAATTCATTAATTGACTCCGGTACTGTGTCCCTTTTATAACCTGTTATCAGCAGAAGTACAAGTGTGGTGTGGTGAGGAATATGATTATGGAGGAGATTTCCTGGGAGAGGAATTAGCTGGCTCTGGTGGCGATCTCTGTTGTAATGAGCACACTGCCATGTTATGAATGCAGTTACAGACCACAGTCATGGAAAGTGCAGATCTCCTCTGCCTCCCTGAGCAGCTTCATCTGGTTCTTGAAGGGTTAATATGCAGTTTACTATTGAATAACATAAAATGAGCTGTAAATAATGTAATGATATGTATTGTTAAGCTACATATACTGTACCAGGTGCAAGTACTCCCACTCCTCACTTAGATATAATCTGGGGCAGTCAACAAACACAGATGTATTTTAACAAAAAGAAAGAGGGAGGAAAAAAAAGATAAAGGAAGGATGAACAAGAAAAAAAATTAAGCATATGTAGGATAATTTAACCTAGATAACAATCCAGGTAAAACCTGGCCTATTTTTTAGATCCACTTTAACTACGCTGTGTAAAATACAATGGCATTTTGACTTGTTTTTGGAACATGCATGAGCCAAACACGTGTGGAAACACCTTGACAGGCCTTTTGTATAACTACAAGAAAACTGATAATCCTAAATCAATTACATGGGGGAAAATATGAATCTTTGAATACTAGTAATTATAATTGTTATTTTTCACTTTTGTAGCACCTGCAAATGATGCACTGTATATATAACAATGATTCAAAAAGCCCTAATTAACTGTTTATTTTTTTCTCCTTGTTTGCTGGCTGTAACCAGTCTGCATTAATTGACAATTTATATGTGTGTGTGTATAGATATAGATGTATATTCCACCCCCCTACCCCTCCTGAATGTTTTCTGTTACTTCCAACTGCCTGGAAATCATGCATGATTGAATTTGCCTCTTCTATGTTGGTTCGTAAAGCCTCATCAGAGACTCTTTACTGAACTTCCAGTAACACCCAAGGGATGTAAAAGGATGGTAGGATATTCTGAGCTGATCCTACCTAGTGGGGACAACTGCGGTCCCTTCTGTAGCGCAGTGACACGGCTCCTGACTAATAGTGCCAGTCAGAATTCCTAACTGCTCCTACCAAATGCGAAAGAGCTGATTTTGGAAGACCTCCAGCCACAGCTTTCCACTGCTGACAGATTACTCTGGGCTATTCATGGAGCAAGATTAGCCTGACCACCATGAAGAAAACTCTTTGTTCCGTGTCATTACCTAGGACGGGTTGAACCACGCTATGGCAAAGCTGCATTGGTGAGCTGAATTCGCACAGAAATTGGATCAGTGATCATTCTGCAATTATGCTATTATAATCTGAGGGGGTGGGGGCGGTGGATTTGTTGGGGTTCTAGGTGGGGAATATGAAATGAAGCGAAGCGTGGCAGAGGGAGCAAAGGGACAGCTTGCAGTGGGCACAGTTAAGGGTTTTTAATGTGGGTGCGAGCATGCAGTTGCCATAAAAGTGAAAACACAGAGGAGCTTTGCACTGAAATGAAAATACAGCCGTGCCCAGGTGGCAGCCAAAGGGTCCCAAGCCTTGGGTAGCTCCGCACAGCCAAACGGCTCCAAAGGCACCGAGACAGAGCCGGCCGGAGACGGCAAGGAGGCACGACAGCGCCACACAACGCGAGAGCAAGATGGCTGCTGTAACCATCTGCAGGACATCAAAGTCTGCTGCCTGATGGCAAGTGGGCTGCCAAAGCTTCTAAAGGCTTTGGCGCCTGCATGTAAATCGGATGCAAACTGTCCATCTGCTGCATGGCACAAGTGACAGCTGATTCTTTTTGCAGTCCGTAAGATGAACTAGACCTAAGCCAATCCGTCCCTGTTCCTAATCACACAAGGTTTGTCCTACCAGTTTCATTAGCCAGACACACGAGATACAGTATGTGGTTTTTCATTTTGCTCAGTACGTGACACTATAAAAAACAATGCTGGGGACGGGCTGTGAAACCAAAGGGGACACACTGCTGCTACTGCAGAGAAAGCATATTGGCAATGTTCAAAGCATATTGGGGCATAACAGTAGTCTAAAAACCCCAATATGGATTAGGACAGCTGACCAGATGTCTTGACTGACATTTTTTAACACGATTCAAGGGTGTCCCTACAGTACATAAATGCAAACTATACATCTGTGTACATTTTTTTTTTTTTTTTCCACTGGAAATACCATGCGTGGATGCTTTGATTGTAGCTGACAGTTCCAGTGTGAGGAGAGAGCTGCATGATGCTGGGGCTCCAGACTTTTCCTCAGAGAAGCTCTCTGGAAAAAGTTTGCCTTGGGTCACTGTGCAAACAGGCTCAAAAGAGCTGTTGCCTTCAGCAGGAAGTTACCTACTCCTCATCAGATGGGTGGTGGGAACTTGCAGGGATACTGTGATGAAAGTGGGGGATGAGATGTGATATACTGTTATAAAAAGGGAATGTTGTTCTTTTCTAGATGGATCTCAAATTTAGAAACTAGGATTACTATCAAAACATAGTGACTTGGCTGTGAGTTTGTGAGAAGGAGAGAGCAGGGATGGTCAAGGTGGGGAAAGTGCTGCAGGTGTATTGAGGAGCAAGGAACAAAGAAGATGAAAGAATAAAGAAGTTTCTCATTTCTCATTTCACAGTATTTAGAGCAGCAGACAAAAATGAAATGTATGTTGACACTCTCTGTCCAGCCTCCTTATCACACTAAACTCGAGAAGCAGTATATTCACTTTGAACCAGAGCACAGAGCCTCTCCCATGTATTTGCATAAACCGAGTCAGTGTCACTCCCCTTGGTTTGATAGAAACTGTATGTGCATGCTTACACCCATACATAAACTTGTGTCTAGACTTGCTCCCCCTTGGCTTTTTGTGCGTTACTGTAACTGCATTAGGAGCTTGTCTTCACACTTGCCCACCCAGAGCCCATACCCAGATGTCAAGGTGTGCTGAAGATCATTCTCAATGAATTTTAGTCCAAAGTATGTTTCTTCCCTCCCCTGTCCCTGCCTCCAAGTACAGAGAAAGCTGAAATCCTGCCTTCCACTATAATGGGAACCTATGTTATGCAATTGTTTGAACTCTGCTCTGTCCCTGCTAGACTTAGCACTGAATTTGTTCTTCTGATACTTCTTGTTTGCCTAACAGAGGTATAAAATTTAGAGTGTTTGCATGGATGAGCACAGTACCAAATAAACTAGTTGGTTTCTTGTATACTGCTTGGTTTCCTGGTAAACGTAAAACAGTGTCTGAATTTATGTTTGCTTTGATACAATTGTTTCTTTCATAAACCTTTCCTTTTCTTAGCATCCAGCTTCAATCTGTGCACAGAAACAAAAAATGTTCTTATAAAGCAAAAGGTCCTGAAGTGTCAGTGAGGCCATAGATAAAGTTCTGTCCAGCATCTGCATGGGTGCTTTCCGCTGTGCCAACTGCTTGGCTGCACATTTTATGGAAAAATAATTCTTATTTACCACTTTTGATAACGTAAAGCTTGTGACTCCTGATGATAAAACTTAGTGGTTCTTAAGTTCAGAAATTATGTACCCACTCAGTTTTGCAGTATGTCCTTAAAAAGGCACGTTCCCATGATCTTCAGTTACCTTTGTCCCTATTCAGATTTTGCATGTTTACTTAAAAGTTAGCTCTGGTGCCTAAGCTGAATCTAAGGGGTAAAATTTTCTCTGTGGACTTGATGACATGTGTGCTTGTGTGAAGGGTCCAGGGAATGGATGCCTACAGGCTCAACCCTGACTACTCATTGCAGCAGTGATGAAACCAGAGGATTCCACTGCAACAGCAAATACTCAATGCCCCATCTTTTGCCTGCAGGTGTTCTTCATGCGGCCCTGGAAGGTTTTCCAATGAAAGGGATACTGGCATTGCTCATAGCCAGAATCCTCCCAGGCTTGCCTCCCTCTGGGCTTTGGCCTCCCCCAGCTGCAGAACCAACCTCCACTGCCCAGGAAGATGGCATTGTCCCATGGAAAAGATTTTCTCATTGTACAGTTCAAAGCTGGGAATTGTGTGCCAGAACAACTGGCCCTTGCATGGTCCATCTCGTTCAGACATCTATGTTCAGCCTGCTATGTCGGTCACCTACATTAGGAGGGTAAAAAGTATGAAAAAGTAGGTAGATAGAGTTTCAGATGAAGCAGTGCAAACCTCTGAAATGCTAGCTGTCTAGTTTTGTCTGAATGGCATTCAAGAGAAATCTTGATTCTTGAACACAGAAAATAATTCTTGTTCTGTGCGGTGATAAGCACCTGCGTACCTAATATTAAATACATGAACTGGCAAGCTACTGATAATGTGCTAACATGACTTTTATGCTGTTAACTGTAAAACTGGTGATATGAAATAGAGAGTGCTAATAGGATACACTGAACTGCTAGGGTGCACCACACAAATCACTTGTCTTTCTCCACATGACTTTATTTTTAATTTGCTGGCTGGTGAAAAATCACTTATGGAAAATCACAAATGTGAAAATGTCCAGGATGGAACATATAGGTGTTTTCTTTATTTCTGTACATGTATTGTGCCTTTCCGAGAGGGACAGGGATTGCTGGGATTTTATGATGAGATTGTAGGCCCTACTGCAAAACTGCAGTAAATAGACACATGTATAAATTGCTATCATGCTGTTGCATCAAGAGATCAGCTTATAGTGCTTTTTAGACTCTCTTTGTCTTGCTATTTTCATTCTATTCAGGAACTGAGCATCAAGATGGATATTTAAAATACAGCTTTTGATTTACTGATCTACAAATATACCTCTGACTTTCACACATGGGCTATTATACCTGACAGATTTGTCTTCTTGGACTTTACTTTTTATTATTTCCACAAGGAAGCTTCTTTCTGCAAACTGGATGGGGATTTTGACCCAACAAAAACTCTGACCTGAGAATGTGCCCGTCACCAATGGTTATTGGAATACCTGATTTTTCACATTAGTCTTCTAACTCAGAAGCTCTGTGAAAATAAAATTCATCACAACCACCATTTCAAAGCAGTTCTGGAATCCTCTGAAATATATATAGTTCCCTTCACCCCTGAAAATAGGAATTAACACTGTATCTTGACATTAGATTCAGAAACACAGATAACACATTTTCTAAGGATGTCCCATTAGTTCTCCATATCAAAGCCCTTGCTTGGAGCCTGAAGAAAGGAAAAATTGTCTCTTACCTCTACCAGTGAATAATGTAAACAAGGGTACAGACACTGAATAAGCAGGTTTTGCCACCGTACTGTGTACTGGGGATGAGGAGACTTCTGTGGGAAGGATGAGAGGCCAGGGTACCTGCTGGTGGTTGACTGCCCTGCAGGCATGCAGTCCTGCCTTGAATCCATGCCAACCATGCTTCAGCAGATATATGCAGACGGGCCACTTAGTGTTTGCCTCCCTTTAAATGAAGCTTAATGCATAAATGGAGTAAAAGGCTCTTAACTATACAGAGACAGCATTTGCCTTTTCCTTTGATCTCAGTTCAGATTTACTATTTTGTATTTTTTTGCATCCAAATGAAAGAACTCAGTCTCTTATATTTTATATTTTGTCATGACATAGATTGTTTTTTACAGTCTAGTAATTATGAATGGTTCAATAAATACATAGGGATGTGATCAAGTCACAGAGGTTAATAATATATACTTAGTTGTTTAATTCAAGACTGAACATTAGGCAGTATCTTAAAAAATCTAGCTATCTGACTGTCTATCCATCTGTCTGTTCACTGCCAAGGTTACTTATGTAGAAGAAAGATTCTAAATTATGCAGAACCTCTCTCCGTCACCTAACCTATGGGCCAAATCCTACCATCCCTATTTAGTTACACTCAGACAACCTTCTTCTCTAGGGTACCTTCCCAATGCAATAGAGAGGCATTGCAGCCTGCATACTGGCCCTAAGTTAGCACACATCTTTGCTCAGACTATGGAAAGGCTGATTTGGATCTGTTCTTTACACTGCGGCAATCCAGTGCAAACCTTGCCTGGCATGAGCTTCTCATATGATACCAGCACCTTTTGGGCTAGTTTTTGTGCAGCACAATGTAGCACAAGGGTTTTTTTGGTGGAAACGAAGTAGCTCCTGACAAGATTAGGGAAAACATTGGGGACAATTTTCACTGACATTTTACCTGAGGAAAAGGAAGATTACAGCATACTCAAAGTAAATCACATAGCACAGGGAATGTCCTCATTTCAGACTGCAGAGCAGAGAGACCATGTGCTGCAATTGCTAAGGTAATGGTTTCTGCCACTCAACTGTTTCCTCGAAATGCAGTCACTCTGCCTTTTTATTTTTGGGCACTTTTGCATGCATGATGACATCCATCCATTTAAAGGCAAATGTACTCATAGTCTTAATGGGTTTCTGTTCATGGCATACTGGCAGATACTCTCCTTACTTTGATTTTTTTTCTTTCTTTTTGTAATTTGGAGCTAGCCATTGGCTTGGCATAGCCCTTGTTATTATAAGCATGGAGTACCTCTGCTCTCCAAACAGCTGCTCAGCATCTTCCCAAACAGGGCCTCTCCATGTCCATTATAGAAAGATATACTTTTTAATGACATGTTTTTACAATGGATTTATCACATAAATAAGGAGTGAAAGAGAGCTTGCTGGTCTGTTAACTTGCTTCTTTGTAAAATTAAGTAATTCTCAAGAGTGCATATTCTAGATCCACAGACAGCTTCATTAAAAATATCACAAAAGATGGGGTTTGCGCAGCTACTCATGGGAGACTTCATAACCTATATGGCCTCTGTCACCTTTCAAATGTTTACACATGCTCTGCTTTCTTGCTTAGCTTTTATTTAAGCCAGCGTGTTGCGTATGTGCATTCTCTTTTTAACTTTCTTTTACTGTCTACTGCCTTCATGCCTTAGAACATTATAAGCCTTTCTGAATCCCCCTCCTTTTTGCTACTATCCATCCCTATTAGTTACTCCTATAATATTAAACATTTTTCCATGTTTAGTTTTAAAATACTCTTTTTTTTCTTTTTAGATATCAAACTCAATTCAGTCAAGCATTGCCTAACCTGTTGCCTCTGCTCCCACTGTTTTTTCAGCAGAGACCCAGGGCAGGAAGTGGATATTTAATGTTTCATGCCTGATGTGTCTCCATAATTTTAGAAGGATGGAATCCTTTCCAGATGTCCATTTTACTTACATAACATATGTAAGTGTGGAAACAGTGTGCTACAGAAAAAGCACAGTTCTGAGAGGCAAAGTTTCAAATAATTATTAGCAAGAGCAAGATCTATTAACTTCATTTCTTTTCTTTCTTTTTTTTTTTTTTTTAATTAAAACTTGAGAAATTGCTTTCCTTCTCAGTCACAATGATTTTCTCCACTCCTTTTGTTTCCCAGTTAAACACCGTGTGTGAATTTACCTCCTTTTTGAAATCATTAATAAAGTTAGATTCCAAAGAGTCTTTTAGAGTATATGATAATTGTAATACTTTATGCTATGGTGCATCTTCAAAGCTGAATATAATGATTCACAGAGCCTACCTGTAAAATTGTGTCTGGAATGAGTTGAAAGGGGAATTATATTTTTTTAAAACAAAATATTTTTTGCAGAATCTGAGTTTAAAAAAAAGCAAGGTTTCTTAAATCTAGCTAGCTCCCAGCTTTGCTTTTTACCATTCATTTTTTATTTAAAATATTTTCATTTCATTTGGCTTGCAAACCTTGTAATAAAATATTTCTAGGATCAAAGAAAGATATTTTTACCATATTATGTCATTTTCTTTTATTAAAATCGAGAACTGTTTTAAGTTATATTTGGTCAAAAGTATAGGAGCCTCAGACATACTTTCAGTATTTTTCTGAAAGCACAAATATCGTTTAAGCACGGGATGACACTCATGTAGAGGGACACAAGACCTCGTCTGGAACAAAACAATGCAGTTCTTCTTGCAGTAGCAGAAACTCTCCATGGCATTTTCAGAAATCTCATCTCACAGGCAAGAGCAATATTTTCATACAATGTAATTCCAAAATAAGGGCCTTGCATTTCATTTTATTCATCACAGTGGAGTTTAGGGTGCTCAGGAAATGAAGGCCAGGACCCTAGGTAATAGTCTATTCAGGTCAGGAAGGCTAATTAATATGCAGACTCTAGCTATGTTCCCAGTGTTTTGTTAGAAGACTTGGTTTATTTGGTCAACGATAAATGCTATCTAATAGAAAAGATTCAGCATTTGGAGTGGCAGCATTTTCTTGGATATACTCATGTGAAGGGTGTAAGGAGCAAGTCCTTTAAAAACTCAGGGATAGTGCAAAATTTTTTACAAGTGTTACAGTTGAAAGAGTAATCTGTATTACATACCAGTCTCAACAAAGATGAAGAGAGAAAATATTTGAAATTTATTCTATTATTCCTTCACAGATTTCCCATTAGAGTTTGAATAAGGCATGTAACCCTTACAAGTCATGGTCTTCTGTTAAAAGTGCATCTCCTATTTCAGATTTGTGTGTTTAAAAGGCACCAGTAAATTCGCCATGAGAGAGAACTTCAGCAATATGTATCTTATAGAATTTATCTCTGTTATTCCTTCTGGAAATAAAAAATTAAAAGCAACACAAGCCTTATTGTGCTCATGTGCAAAATACCAGGACCCAGACATCTTGGATAATGTAATAAGGTACAGACAGGAGTCATAATAATTTATATTGTTCTTGATCATGAAAGTTGCCTCAGTGATTACAAAGTCAGATATTCTTACAGACCATATTGGAATACTGCTTATGCACACACGTGTCACCACAGGGTAGGGTTGTAAGCATGTGTGAGTGGAAATAGTCTAGCCAGGATGTTACACTGAGCACTCCATGTCAGGTTAGGTCCATGCTATCCTTGGGTGTTGCATTAGACAACAACTTTAATGATTTGGAGCCTGATCTGTTAGATCTCCCAAACTTGGCATAGTGAATTCTTTGAATCTTGTTCAGAGCTAGGCAAATAGCTTGTGGTTCCAATGGAAAGCATGTGTGGCACAGTTATGTCTGATCTCTGGTCTGTACTTCAATTAACATCACAGATCTCATAACTGCTGAGCACAATAGATATACAAGTGAATAAAAAAACCTTCTCCAAAAGAGTGGTGATGTGTTGGAGATGATGGAGTCATCATTCATGGAGATGTTCAAGAACTGAGTAGATGTGGTACTTAGAAACATAGTTTAGTGGCAATATTGTTGATAAGGGGACAGTTGAACTAAATGACCTTAGAGGCATTTTCCAACCTTAATCAATCTATGGCTCAATGATTCTAAGAACTGCAGATCTGGCTCAAAGGTTTTGTGAGAGATATTGCAAAATTGCAAAAGGAATCTGGAAAACTATTCTGACACATAAGTGGAAAATCCACCTTAATCAGAGAGTTAATCTACTAAATGCAGCATGGGTAGCAGGGTGATATGAGAAGCTGTATCAATGTCTATAACAATCTATTTCTGGAAACCACATCACTGCAAACCGTTTGTAGCTTAGACTCATTGAGCTACGTGAGGATTTTAAAGATGTTATCATTATTAATGATACATAAGCAATGTGAGTTAAGACATTGCTTGTCACTTTGTAGAAGTGAAACCAGTGGCTTGTCTGAGAGATGGTCTCTTCAGCATGTATATGAAGATAATGAGTGAAAAACAGAAAATATCATCCAGTCCTTACCAATTCAGACACTGTTGTTTTACATATAAGTCTGTCTTCTTAGAATAAAAAAGAACCCTAACCACTAACACTTATCAAATATCTATCTTTGTCTTAACATTCACTGGTTCCAAAACACACTGAAAGACAAACAACCTGAGATGAAAGAGCCAACAGGCTGACTGGGGGCTTCCTTCATCACTGGAAACTCCTCATCTCATCAATATTTGATTTGGTCCCCACATTATTTTCATTTGTACAGTTTAAAACCTCAAGCTGATTCCTCCATCACATTCCACTGGAAAGAAAAGAATCATAGTGTCAATGGATATGAAAATTAATATTTTTTTATAAAGCTAATAAATAGTACATACATGTTGTGTCATTTTTTAAAAATCACTATAAGATTAAATATTCATGATTCCTCTAACTTGTATACTGTTTCTTTCTGTTTCTTTGCTTTTTTCTTTTTTACATCTGGGTGTAACAACAGGGCAATAAATATATCTCAATTTGGTGCATGTATAAAGCAGATTGTTATAAAAATGGACTTTATTTAGGTTTATTTACACAATTTTTCTATGTAGAAGTCATTTATAGTTTTACATATTTTAGAATAAGGACAACTGTATCCAGCAAAGCCAAGACATTGTTTTTTTTCTATTGTTTGAGAAGATCTTTTTTTCCTACCCTTTTTTAACATTTCAGAAAATAAGTTTGTTAGGAAGGTTCTGAATTGATGAAGACTTTCTGTTTTGCTCTTAAAATGTAGCTCTTAAAGTACATTTTTCTTTATAAGCTTTTGATATATTCATGGCTGTGCTTCTGTTACTCAATATGAATAATGTCTGGCCACTGGATAGACATATATTTATTTACAATAAAAACTGACATATTAATTATTTCATTCAATAGACAAGTATCATCATAAAGGCTGGGCTTATAGAACATAGCAGGCATCACAGCAAAAATCATAAATACTGTAGTTTTGTTTAGCTTGACAATGGCAGGTAATAGACTATCATTTCTGCTCCCTTAGCTACTGTATCCTTTTCTATCCATCATTCTTTATTGTTATTATCACACTTATTTCAGCATTCTTATATCAGCAGCATTTAGTGACATAGCGAAAACAAGGTTCAGAAAGCTTGAACTTTTAATTGTGATGAGAAATAAGTTAGCTTAATTATTCTATGTAAGTAGAAAAGATGTGGTTTGTTCTTCTTCCTAAGTCCTTCCTTCCTAATCGCAATTCAACACCCTTTTTAAGCATTGCTATGTATGAACTTCATGCTGCTAGACAAATAAATTCTTTGGAAAAATGCACATTTTTATTTGGAAATAATGCCATCTCTTTGTTAGATTTGCAGCAATCCTATTTTGCCTCTACTGTTTTTAAGTCGAAAATGAAAAATTATATAGAAGATGTTTGTGCATCATATTGTGCTGAATGGTATGTAGGTCAGCATGCTGCACCATAGCAGATAAGGCACAGTGAACAAGTGTTCTATGTACTTACAAGCAAATATCAGTCATAATAGAAGTAGACAGATCTACAAGAGCGTTTTGGCTTAGGAAATGTTTCTTGTCATTAGCATTTAAAAAAAGCTATGAGATTCAGGCCTATCAGCACCGATTCACAGCAAAGCCTGGCTTGCACAGGTTGTTATCTGTTCAGTACAGAGGTGCAGCTGGTTAGCAAATGGATTTGCAGATTTTTTTTTTTTTTTAGCAGGGATGAGTAAAAAGGCAAAGAATCAGGTACTTACAACCCATTCAGAATGTAACAATTTTGTTTGTGTTATAAACCAAACCTTCTGCTTTTTTTTTTTTTTTTTTCCAAACTGCATTATTTTTAGAAACAGAACCAAGAAAAAACGGCTGATTTAAAAAAAAAATCTTTATTCATATTCCAGTTTCCCTAAGGGCTCCAATATCCATGAAGTAATACCAGCGAAGGGAGCAATGAAGACTGCAGACTTCCATGATTCAGTTTACGATGCTGCTTTATTGTGTTACCAGTCAAGTCAAAAGGCACTGTCTAATATTTTTAATTTTTTATTCCATCCTCAATGTGTTCTTAGAAATGTGAAGGCAAAATATATGACTGATTCAGCTATGGCTGAAGTTTAGGGTAATTTTTATTTCATGTGGAAGTGGAATCATTCCTCATGGAATCAAGAATCAGGACTGATACTGAGAGTAGCACAGTCAAACCTGAATTGTAGAGTGCAATGTTGCACAGCACACTGAGCTATTTGCATAGTGTTTGGACTGGGTTTCTTTTTTAAAGTAAAATGCAATGCATGACCTAATAGAAATGATCATCAGGTATAGTAACGCTCTTCTTCCTCTACGGCAGAGAAAAAGCCTATAAAGCAGGTAGAAATGGCGAGGGAAGGGATGGTGAAAGGGGTGTCCTACTACCAACCTGCGTGTAGTGGAACGATTGGAGCTTGACGCCCCAGTGAGGATGAGAGCTCCTGCTTGAACTTCCACCGAGCTCTCCATGACCACAGCATAAAGTCGGATCCGAGGCCTGCACTTTGGAAGGCAGGTAGGATGACTGCTGACCTACTCTGGTGTTTGTTAGCTGAAAACCAGCTCCACAGTACATGAGCTTATGGAAAAATGGCTGCATACATTAAAATATAAAGGCTAGAACAGTCTTTCAGTAAGGATGCATGTGAACTCTATCAGGTACCTGCAGCTGAAACGAGACAGCTTGCCACATGAGCCTGTCAGCAAAGAAGGCTTCACATCCAGTGCTCCAGGAAAAACAAACCAAACAGGGCAAACAAGTCACAGAGACTAATCACCATGTCCCTATTAAGGGATCAAATTGCTCCAAGTTTTAGAGCAGTGTTAAGCGTACTCCTCCTAAGTATAAACCAAACATTAACATTTTGCAAATTCCAGTCTTATAATGTGTCCAGAGAAGCTGGACACTTGGAAGCTGGTCATCAGTGAGAACATTGCTGGATGCCTGCAGGCAGAGAACTAAAACTCGAAATAAAAGCAATAAATACAAGTGTCAGTGGAAGGATTTGATTGAATACTTACGGACTATAAGTGCTGAAACTATGAGATGAAATATGCAGTAAGTAGTTCTATAGCTAGCTCAGAAAAAAGGAAAGAAAAGATATTTATGGATGGACAAGTGAGAGCAGAAAGGAATCGTAAAC
This sequence comes from Phasianus colchicus, assembly GCF_987193195.1. Lineage (NCBI taxonomy): Eukaryota > Metazoa > Chordata > Aves > Galliformes > Phasianidae > Phasianus > Phasianus colchicus. The sequence goes on along the minus strand of NC_143441.1, from coordinate 18,821,156 downwards.
AAAGTGTCATGGAAAGTAGTACAGCTAAATATTTAGGTTTTGATTTTGCACAGAGAAGTGCTAAAAATGGAGAAATAAATGCATCTGAAGAATATAATTCAGGATGAAGAATCTTGTTGCAGTTCTGCTTTTTAGGCAAGTGATACCTTATTCAGTGTATTTTAGATATGAATCCAGTGACTCACTAAATGTGAAGCTCCTGACAATCTTTTCAAGTAAAAGTGGAGACGAAAGTGCCTCTCCAAATCAAGTCAACCATGGTACCTATTATTCTTCCTTAATATTAGCTCAGATTTACCAAGTCAATATTATTCTCTGCATTTCCTGCTCTTAATTCAGCCCACTGAATTTAATAAACATTCTGCAGGTGTAGCAGAGAGCAATGTTTTGCTTAGGAGCTACAAAGAGAACCAACTCCAACACAATTTTCATGGTTCAGTATTTTATATTTTGTATCTTGCCACTGCTATAGAAGCAGGTCTGTAATAGTGTATGCTTTACCATTGGCTGATGTAGGAAAGAGTGAATGAAATTATCAGACATTTATAAACTATAACACAGATAAGGTTTTCATGTATGTTCATGGAAGAAGAGAATACCCTGGCTCTTGCCTAACCTGGTGGACAGGGGATGAGATGTCCTTAGCTCTTGAGTCTGCTTTTTTTGTGAAGGTTTGTTGGCAGGAGCAACTCTAGAAATGGCAAAATTTGAAAATGTCATCTCTAAGGGACAAATATTCCAAAGGTACATTCAGCAGTTAGCTGCAGGTTTAGTGTGGTGGAGGGATGTGGATATGGGAACTATGGCAGAGATAATCAAAGGTGGTTTCCCTAGGGAAAACAGAGGACAGAATTATTTGCTGTGTCTCTGCTACCTCAGTCTCACTTCAGCAAAACTCAAGGTATCCAAACCATTTCAAGTCCAAAATATTCTTCATAACTGAAGGAGTGCACAGCTACATATTATCTGCACAACAGCCATCCTAACAGCTTTTGTTATCATCATGGGTCTATTAGATTGCATTGTAATGAAGACACAAAGGTACATGATTTTGATTTTGGACATGAGTAAGTCTTAGACATTCAAAACTGTTCTGTGTGTCAATGATGATGTGGAGTAGTTCCTTCTCGCCTGTCCACTTTTCTCACTTACACATATAATGAATGAGAAAACATTGCAGGCCGTGTTTGTGGCAGCAGTGTAGCTTACTATTTATGCCTGGGAAACAGGGGTCAGAACATCAGCTGTTGTAAAATGGCATGATGCCACTGCCATAAACCCAGTTATAGCAATTTACACCAGCTGAGGACTTGGACCTAGATTTTTAGGGACATTTGATTAAACAATATCAGAGCAAAACTCTGTTTTAGCCAGTTCTACACTTTACCTGTGACAGTGATCTGTACCTAGGATGTCAAAGTGAGAAAAGTAAATAAACAAAGGCAAGAGACATAGTCTTAGACCACTTGTTTCCAAAGCTGGACAAGTCAAGTCCGCATGTGTAAGTAGAAATCCACTGATTTTTTCTGTTCTAATGCAGATCAGAACTTGATCTTGCTTCTATCAGCGCTGCTGAGGTCTTTGGTATGAGTGTCAGGATTAGGGCTTTACTTATCATAGAGCTAAATTCAGCCTTACAGTAAGTGGAATAAGAGTTGATAAGGAAATACTTATAATAATCTTATTTTAGGTTTTATATTAATCTACCATAGCTGCTTTTAAGTATGGTACTGAAAACTGGGAAATCAAATTCTTCCACTAAGAGCTGATGGAGGCATCTGCTTTTTCCTGTATTATATGACAAATATAATAAGAAGGAAAAATAAATAATGAAACATATACAGCTATAAAAAGGTGGGCAGTGAAAAATGACAAGATGTGAGCAGCTCATATCTTGTAAGGATAAAGAATGTTGCATGGATTGTGAATAAGCCAGGTTAAACAACTTATTGTATCTTTAAATATTATTGGTCAAATTTGTAAAATCCTTCACATATTCTTTGTACTTTGAACTACTACTACTAGACACTAGAGTCAGTCAGAGTTCAGATTTGCAGGAATAGTCCAAGTGTAAGTAATTATTTTCCCACTCAAAATAAAGGTTCATATTCTTAAAGCTATTCCTAATGATATTAGTGTAATTTCCAGCACTGGCATAATGGGAAAAAGAGGCAAATGCTAAACAATTAAAAACACCAAGATCATAATATGCAATTGTTTGTGGTTAATTCACAGTTATTTGCCCTTTTAAAACTGCAGATACAATATGAAACATGGGTAGGACACTAGATGTATTTCTGTGATTTGACAATGCTCGAATTTGTGTCTGAAAATAATGAGTAGGTAAGAGAATGGTCTGAGAAGAGGAAGAGAAGAGCCTAAGAGTTGCAAAGTGGAAATGTGGTTAAACAGACTAAATAATGTCTGGAGTGGGAAGTGATACCAGCACGTGATTTGAATTATGGATAAGAAAGTATCTCCTGGAAGAGCCCAGAAGAAAGATTGATTCCTGTTCTGGTATCTTGACTCAAAAAAGTTCTTTGGCCATTTGTTACTTTGCCTTCCTTGTCATTTTATTCTACCTAACATTTAAGTTACACAAAAAATCCTCATCACAATCCCTGGATGCTATCTTCTTACTGTTTCACCATTAGATTCTTTTCCAGAAGCACCATGGCAATGTAGTGATAATCAACAACTTTATTTGTTACTGTAAGGGCACACAATAATCACTTTCAGTCTGTAATCAGCATTTAGGGATGTTCGCATAACTGAGTGGGATCCTTGTTTTGAAAGACATTTCAGAAACAAAAAGCAACCTTCACTGGAGAATCTGCTCAACCACCCCTTTTGCATGCTTCTGGCTCATCCTGCTTTCTTTCGGCTGTTTGCTCAATTACAGACAATAGAACACACCATCCTGATGTGAAACAAAAGCTTCTCAAAGTAATGGACTTATTCAGGCATTTGTGGGAAACAACAACATCTGAATTAAACAATTCTGCTGGATTGCAAATGCAGGAAGCATACATATATATGTGTACAAACACACACTTTTGGAGGTGTTCATTTGGCAAATTAATAACCTAAAGGATTCCCAAAGCAAAATAAACATGAATAATGATTTATATTAAAAACCTTTTCTTCTGTATTAAGACACCATTCCGTGCAAATAGGGCAGAACAGGGGTTTTAAATACAAGAAAGTGAACTGTTTGCTTACTGTGCTGTGCTGCTTCACAGCAAAGAGTAACACAGGGGTTTCGTGCATGTACTTTTTGGAGTAATTGCTTTCATTGTAAAATGGAAGCTTACAAGCTAGTGCTTTGTAATTTCGTTATGAAATTAACTGATTAGTGCATGTATTCCTGTAGATTCAAATATTTTATTGGTGTGGAGTGCAAGGTATGAAGGTCATTCCTCTGCCACATCTGTCTAAAGTGTAGATACGGGGCAAAGAAAATGAAGTCAAAAGGAAATTTACATACAAAGAAAGTCTTAGAAATGAAGGCAAACTGTCCTTGATGTTAGAGCTTGTCTTGCTTTATGCAGGAATTCTGTTGTTACTTTTGAAAATGTAAAAGCGGTTCCAAAGCACATTGGCACGTGCATGAAACTGCAATACTCACTTGGCAGTGCTCATTCCCACTGCTGGCAGTGTGGCACATATACCTCTTTAGCCTCTTCCTCTGTTGTTTTCTGCACAAGAGCCAACCATTGTGGCTACTCATGAGGCAAGGCTGGCAGCTGAAGGACCCAGATGCCAAGCTCTGGATTGTATGTCTGTTCGGTTTGTGGCTGGTCTCTTCCCTGGCATCTGCCCTGGCATTGCAGCAGGCTGTGCAACCGTCTGTGGAGTTGGGTTCAGGATTAGTCTTCTGCTGGATAGCATGCTCTTCTGGTCACTGTTTGCCTTTCGAATTACCCTTGATTATGAGGAATGTGTTTCTCTCATGCATACTCCACCCAAGATGTGTACTTGGTTAGTACAGTCTGATGGCTGAAAAGGGGTGCTCCTCTTCATCGGCACAGTACATTTTCTGCTTTAGATCAGAATGGGATTAGTTTGAGTCACATAAAGACAACTACCTCATCTCAGCTCAGAACATTTTCAATTTTAATATGATAACATACTTGTGTGTCTTCCAGTGGAGGCCTGAGGACCACCGTCACTTTGTATTAGCCCACATGCCCACTAGACCCTGTTGGGGTTCTTGCTGATTCTTAATCCACTGTAAGCTTCACAACTGAATGATATGAGGAATTTGTTTCTCCTTTGGGGCATTCGGTTTTGACATTCAGAAAATTTAGAAAGTGATTTAAGCAGGACATATTCCAGTACAATAAGAACACTCACTGCTGCAAAGTCTTTTCTTGTACTTCATTGACATAAAATTGTTAAATTTTCTGACAACAGGCCTTCCTTTTTAATATATATTATCCCATATATGCTTTTCCTTATATCTGATCAAAATCTACCCTCATTCATTTTAAAACTTTTCTCCCCTGTCTCTGATCCGGCTTTTGCCACTTTGCCACTGACATTTGAAGCCTAATCTTCAAGGGCATTTCTTTCCTCTAGAATACATGCTACCCTATCTACTTAATGATATAACTCCAAGTTTATATGTACATATGTGCATATATCAAGAAAAGCAGGAAAGCTGAGTAAAATACCTTGAAAGAAAACCTGTTTTGAATCCTCCGGTCTATAAATAATCATGCCTGATTCTTTTCTAAAGTAAGATACGTGTAGTAAGAAAATGGAGAAATAATTGATTTTTCATCAGATAACTGGTAAGCTCATAACAGATACAGGGAAGATGTGTCAAATATAAGAGCTGAGGATGCTCACCCAGTCTGAAGAGAACTGTCAACATAAAGGCTCATGTACTTGTAACAAATAGTATCTCTTGTATCTCTTACCATGAATTCTGGGAAGAGAATATTGGCATGGATGGAACACTGACTTAGCCCAGTGGGGCATATCTTATCTTTTTATGCTACAGAAAACCAATATGGCTGCAACCATAGCTAAAAATAGTGAAGATACTACACTAACAGAGTTTATTTTTTCCCTCTCATACTAGAAAATGTATCTTGTGTCTGCTCATATTTCATATGCTAGAAGTGCAGAAGTGCAGGAGGGATGCAACACACTGCAGCTGTGTGACTGATGCCCCAAGGGCACAGCTGGTAGCACACACTCATCATGTCAAAAGAGATTGTCACACCATTTATCAAAACCTGCCACAAGCATTGTGTCAGCTACGGAGTCAGTTCTATCACGTACTGAGCTACTGCATATTCAGTCCATCTCCAGTTATTCCACTGCGAGTTGCTTTCAAAAACATTTCTGCTTCAATCTGGAACACTCTGAGAAAGGCCAGTGTCCATGTTATTCTTTCTGACCAGAGGCAAAAGAAAAGTGGCTTTTCGACAATTCATCAAATTCTGTTTGGACCAGAGATCTCCACAGTTGCGTTGTGCCAACCTACAATGCCAGCTTTCAGTAAGATGTCAGAAGATAATTTAAACAGAAATTGCATACTCAGAGTACTATTGAACAATGTCTTTCCCAGTCTTTCAAGAAATAAGATCTAGAAACCTCAGAAATATTGAGGTATGTTTTGTCAGTCAATTTCAGTGAAAAATAATTCTATTAATTTATTTTCTAGTTAGTACCAACACTAGTATTGTTAAAAGCTTCTCTCTTTGTTTATAGAATCCATTGTTACTACAATGAAGATTTAAACATTTCAGTCATACAAAATAATCACTTTATTTCAATAAGCTTCATCACAAGAACCTGTTGGTAATTTCCAAACTGTAACTTGCTTTCAGTTCGAATCTCAAGTAATTCATAAAATTTAAAGAAGAAAAAATAATATAGATCCAGTTTGTATTCTACTAATATATTTAACAACAAGTATAAACTCTGGCAGCAATATACATAGGTAACTGAGCAGAAGTATTTCCCAGTTTGAGACTTGCGCTCCATAAAAACCTACAAATTAGTCATTAGTTTCCTGTGTAGCTTGGACTGGTAAGGTTTTTCTTTCAAAGCATCTAACACAGCAATAGCCTTAAAATCTGCTCCTAAGATGATTCATGGCTTCAGCGTGAGCAAAATGCCCAGAATCAGAGCATCTACACCCTTGAACTGGTTGAGATCGTCACGGGCAGCCAAAGTTCATGTTAAAGATCATGTTCTGATCAATTGGCCAGAAGTGTCTTGCTGCTATTAAAAGAGTGGTTTCAGGATGACCTGTGAAGTGTTTGGGTACAGTGTTTGGGTGCAGGACTAAGAGATGATTTTTATTTTACTCAAGACATGGACCACACTTATTTTAAAGCCTTTTCACGTTCTAATATAAATTCTCAGCAACAGTTGCTCATCACTTTTGTCTATCAAAAACTGAAAAAATACATTAGTTTTTATTTCTCAAAGACTGAAAAAATATGTCCTCATTTATTTCAAAAATCTAACACAGAGAGCAAAGTGTATTTCTGGAAACATTTTCATTATTTGAAATGATATTTGGTCAAAAAATGACAGCTGGTGTTAAATTTACCTCTTTACTTTAATCACAACATTTTATAAAACTATATTCTCTCATCCCAGAAGCATTTAATCAATAGTGGATGGACAATGTTGATAGAATGTAGTGATTTTTTTTTTTGTACAAACCCCTTTAAGAATAAGTTGGCAGAAAAAATTATTTGAAACCTCATTAAAAGGAGCAGCTAAGGTTTGGCACAAACAAACCTCAGTGTGGGAATTAATTCTTTTTCACCAAATTAAAAAATATCAGTTTGTTTGTTTTAAAATGATACGAGTGCAGCAAAATATCCCACACTCCCTCCCCCAAAATATAGCTGATCTGCCTTTTTTTGATGCTTTTTGTGCTTGTAAAACTCCTATACAGCTTCCATTTAAGATGAAATTTGGCAAGTGATTAGACCATAATATGTCTAAGTGCTTTGTGTATATAAAATATAAAAAAAAAAGAGTGAAGATAATAAAGCCCCAAAAGTTGTTACTGTACATGTACTGCAAGTGCTTTTCAAAGAAGTTTCTTAAGATTTTTAATGAAGTGGCTAAGACTATACATGGTAGACTGGAACTGTTTGGTCTGCGGGGTAAATAATGTGCATTTTAAAAACATTTATAAATACATATTCCCCCACTTGACAGTGTTATTCCATTCCACTGAGTAAATAATGCATATTTTTTAAAATTCATAAATATATATAATATGTAAAAAAGCTGCCCAGATACTGTATGTGTGGGACCTAGAAAGTCGAATGATGCTGAAACAGACACAGTCCCTCAAGGATAATGATACACACTTTATAACCTCCCATGAAAGTTTTCTTTCCAAATAAAGAAAGCAACGAAATTCTATAGAACAAATTCCACTCAAATAAGATGAAGGCTGTGATGCAAACTTCCAAGACTTTGCAGAGTCAAAGTGAAGTTTGCTTTTGTCCTCAAAGCTCGCTGTTGAGGTATTTTTACTCTATTTCTTTCTTTTCCTTTTTGTTACTTTAAGAACAGCATGATTTAAGAAAGGAAGGTCAGCATTCATGTTTTGTCTCTTGAGCCCTGGGAGTCTGAATACACATGGATTATTCAAATAGAAATATTTTATTTCTATTGTTTTATATATATTTTTTGACTTTTAAAAAATACAACATAGTGGCAGTATCAAGAAGCCAGAAATCCCTGTCCAGATGTAGGAAATGCAGTATTGTGTGTCACTTAGAAGGAAGTACAGATGAGTAGGTCAGGGCTTTCACTTTTGTGGTCCTTTATACGACAAAATGCTGAAGCACACACTTAAAGTTAAGTGTGCGCTTATATTCATCCTCTATTCAGCAAAAAACTTAAGCACATTCTCCAATTTACTTTAACTAGAACATATGTTTATATGTTTTTCTGAGTCAGTGCCTAAAGTTGCACCCATAAAGGAGCCCTGTCTGAATCTCTATCTGCAACATTAAACGTTATTAAGGTATGTAGACCTACTGGGAGTTGCACTATGTGATGGTCAACCAATCTGCTCCCTTCTTCTTTGTGAGTTTATTCACAGGTATGCAATAAGGTGTGCCCACTGGGAGCAAGTTCTGCCTAATGTGAATGGCAGCACTTCATGTCATCCTAAATTTTATATGGTGCTGTGTAAAATGAGGTCCCAAAGAGACATGGATAGCAAAATCCTCTGTAAGATTACAGTGAGCAAATCTGAGAGGAAATGGAATGGATTTCAACACTATTTTCTCCCCTTCTACCCAGAAACCACCTTCATGTGATCTGGTTCCTTAGTGAAATTATTCCTGCTTGTATCTTCACATTATTTTCTTAGTTTCTAACTACTGTATTTCTGCACAGTTTTGTATCTGCTAGCCCCAGCATTTACAGCCAACGAAAACCTCATAAATCTACTTCATTTTTCTAATAAGACATGAAAGTCCTTAATTGGCCTTAATGAAATGCACTTAAAGGGCAATAAACGTGTTTAAGCCCCTCTTTCAGGGTGAGCTACACTACTCTCACTCTGCTCTGTTTTAGCCTTTGTGGTAATTAATCACTTATTCATATGTGGCACATCAGTAACAAGATCAAGCAACTACTGCACAATTGCATGATAATAAGCTGCTCATATATGTGTCAAGATTTAGCAATCCTTTTTAAAGCCTAATTTAAACTCATTTTACAACTAAGCAGGCTGCTTCTCTGAAGTATATCCAGTATCTTTTTTTTACATATTTCTGCTGAAATGCCATCTTTTTATTTTGTTTATACAACTCGATTTGCCTTAAATCTACTCATGGCACCAGAGTGAATTACAGCAATGTAAGAGCCTTACAATTGTATTTTTGCAAAGGCTTTATCTTTGATCCAAGACCACAGTCAGCATCACACAGAAAGAGAGGCTACAGAGTTTGTAGCCATTAGGGTAACTTTTAAAATAAGTAATAAATTACTGTGCTGGCTTATTTTCCAGGCTACTGAGGCTGTGTCCTCTGTTAATCTCATGCTGCTTGACACCATCAGCAGGCAAGACAATGACCTGTGGGGACTCAAATTTATTTCTTTAGCAGGAGTCAGGCCTTTTGTTCCAGGAAATAAACTTGCCCCTAAAGTCTGAAGTCTGATTTGTACTTGCTGGAGTTTCTAAGTATTCACTCTTCAGATAGAGAGCCGTGTATAAGAATTTGAGTTGAGATGATGCTGACAAGAGCTGGTATCTTCTATCAGTCTTTAGCCTGACATGAAAAACAAGTGCATGGCTCAGGCATTCTCACTTGTTCAAAAGTGTCCATTATTGCATTTGATCCATAAGAAACAGTTTGTGTTTCATGAGCACAGGTTCTTACAGAGACCAATGTATGAGCACTTTAAACTCCATAATCCATCTCCCCACAGTAACCTGGATAAGGGCAAAATGCAGATAGTCATCTGTGCATGCAACCATGGGAATATGTGTGCTGGCTGTGGCAAGGTTGTCAGTAAATCTAGAGACATGTCCTATATTCTGTCAGCTCAAGATCTGTATCCATGCATATTTTCTATTTTGGACTCAGTGTCAGTAATCCCTTTTCTAGCTGCGCTCTCCATACAAAGAAACAAGACCCATACCATCTTCTGTATTTAGGAACTTGCAAAAAATGCCCCATTTGAGGAAACTGTTTCCAAAGGCGATGGGACGGTACTTTTAAGAGTTTGTCATGAGCTGTGCCAAACAGATTTTTTGTTATAAAATAAGCTTATGGTACATATTGCTGATCATTTAAAACTTAGAAGCAGAATGCAGCAGGATTTTGTCAGCCTCAAAATACTCTTATACCTAGAGTTAAGCAATTTGATGAAACAGCCAGAGTGGAAGAATGGAACAATTAAAACCCCATTAAAGTTTAAACAATTTTCAAAAATGGAGGATAACTAGGGAAAGTTGAAGCACTACTTCAATCTGTAGCTGCAAGCAATTGGGACCAGCAGGAAAGGAGGCAGTTGGGAGACAGCCTTATTTCAACAGTCGCTCATTCTGAAGTAGTTGGTATTTTCAGCTCGGGCAGAGGAAACTCAGTTGTGAAATTGTGCTGCAGAAAAATGAGGATTTCTTCACTGCAATTAAAATAGTAAGAGATGAACATTTGTTTAACAAAGGATATGTAACAAAGTATATATATATAAGGGTGGAAACAGCGGAGAGTTTTTGACTTGTTTAGGTCCGAAGACTCCATTTTGATTTTCAAATCACTCAGTGTCTCTGATTAAGAACCATATTGTGTCTGGACAAGAAAGGGAAAGGGAAAGGGAAAGGGAAAGGGAAAGGGAAAGGGAAAGGGAAAGGGAAAGGGAAAGGGAAAGGGAAAGGGAAAGGGAAAGGGAAAGGGAAAGGGAAAGGGAAAGGGAAAGGGAAAGGGAAAGGGAAAGGGAAAGGGAAAGGGAAAGGGAAAGGAAGGCAAGGCAAGGACATTATTTACTTATTTCTGAGAACAATTCAGAAGATGATTTCTAAGATGCAGAATTATGTATTAGCAAGAATATACACTTGTCATTTAGAGATTAGAAAATTCTTGGATTATGGATAAAGAATTTTACATCAACCCTACAACAGTATGCCATGGAAGCTAAAAGAGTAAGTGCTCTAGAGAAGGTAGCTGGTTATCAACTGTGACCTCTAGTTCAATAAGTCCTTAAACCATTGCCTGATGGAAGTCATTAAGGAATAGCAGGGAATCAGTCAGTACATGCCATCACTCATACTATCAGCTAGTCACTGCTAGTTATCTTTGTAGACAGAATATTGGGAAAGATGTATCTTTGATACAAACATTCATAATGACCTTACAGTAAACTGGGAAAGATGTAAAAGGTTTTTTCCTGTGCAAAAAATATAGCCCAAGTAAAGAGAAAAAAAAAAAATGGTGGCACAGGGAAAACTGGCATTTATTTGTTTATGGTGGCTGGAAAATTCCCTGTACTTGTCCTCAACAGTTATTTTTGCTTCTCTGAGATATGCTGCTAGAGAGAGAAAAGTGACTGCATAACAGACCTATATACTTCAAATAGAGTTCTTAAATGTCTGATGCTGGATGTAGGATAGTTTAAAGGAATTTATGTTTTTCAAGCTTTGAAAAATGGTTGAAAATACATCACTGCTGATCTCATTATCCAGCAGTTTGGTAGGAAATCACAACTAAAATACTAGAGTCCCAATTCCCAAAGGCCACAGTCAATATCGTATCTATTTAGCACTCTTAAATTACAGATCAGGACTAACTAATCAGGCATGAGTCTGCTGCCATTTTGTTCAGCTGAAAACTGAAAACCAAGATACCCACAATGTTAGAAAGTAATGTCAGAATCCCAAAGGACTTGCAGAAATAAAAAGGGACAGATAAAGCAAAATAGGATTACTTGGAACTTGGGAATTTCCACCATGTCAGATAAATAATGCTGTGTGTACCTACAATACAAAAAAGAGGAAGGAACTAACACTAGTGTCACAAGAAGAAGCCTCAGGATTGCAGATTTTGCATGTCATATTTTAGATTTTCATCCCTGAGGAATATATGATGGGGAAGGATTGATAGCTAATGGGTTTACTGCTGTCTGTCAGCAGTGCAGTTGATGCATTTACCAGCAGGTTGCCTACAGGTCTGCAGAACGGCATAAGGCTATTCTGTAACTGCCTGTACATTTGGGTTTCAGCATAAGAGCCCCACTCATCTTCGGTACTGTTAGCAAGAGAACAAACTTTCTTTTATTCTTCAGTGTTACTAAGCATGAGAAAGCATGTTCCTTTTGCTGTTTTACAGCTTCTGCCTGATAGATTCAGTGCCTGCTATTTTCTATATTATGAAAAATAGTGAATGACCTTTCCTTGTTCACCTCTCCTACTGGGCTCATGATTTTCTATTGCTCTTCCTCACGGTTATTTCCTTTTTCAGGCAGGGGAATCCTAGTCTAACTAATTGCTCCTCTTATGGCATATACTCCATACCTCTAATTTGTTTTGTCACTATCCACAATGCCTTTTGTGAATCCATTGTAACCTTTTTGAGATGGCTGCTTAAAATGTTCAGTATGCACAGTATTTGAAATTATAGGGGAACAAGGTAGCTCTAAAGTAATGTTCCCATTTTCTTCTCTATTTCTTTCCTAATAGTTCCTAATATTTTACTGCCCCTTTTGAGCGCTGACGGATGCTAAACAGACGTTTTTGAAATACTATTCAAAATGAGTCCAAGAAATCTTTCCAAGTATTAACACTAGAGAAGATCTTATGTTTCTATCTGCTTAGTTCAATTTTTTTTTCTTCCAATTGTTCATGACTTTGTTCACTGCTACTTTACTGTGAAGTTCCTCTATGCTGAAAGGTTCTTCTGTAAGTCTTTGCTTGGGTTTACTTCTGAGCATCTTGGAAAGCTTTGTGTCATCAGTTTTGAACTTATCATTCATTTCCTATTCCGTATTATTTTCATCGTGTTGAAGCACACAGGTCTGCATGCAGTTCCCTGAGGAGCTAGTAACCTTCCTCCAACAGGGAAACTCCACTTTGCATTTACTCTTTGTTTCCTATCTTTTCAGCTCTATCATTAATATAATTTATTATCAGTTTTACCAGTTCAAAATTTAACAACATTAGAATTTGAAGCTACAGTTCTCTGAAGCCTTCCTTGGAAAAGCTTAAAAAAAAAATCCTACTTGATGTTTTTCATTTCCTAATATCAGCAATAAGTTTTCTATAATTTGACAAATCTCCTTTAAACCTGAGATTTTAAGAAGTTTGATGGAGTTTATCATATTTTCTATTTTCCTCAATCTTTTTTTTTTTTCTGTTTGAAGGGTATATATTACTTCCAAACACCTTATACTTTGCTGCTTAAGCCAAACCAGCTTTTCTTTTAAAGTCTTTTTTAATAAGTAGTTCACGTACTTTCTAAAGATAGCTCTGTAAGACTTGAAATATTTTGCCACTTTATTTCTTTCTTTTAATTTCTTTTCAGTGTATTATTTGTCTTTAGTTGCAATCCATATACAACTGGAAAGAACCCACAGTCTATATTTCTATTATTTTCTGAACTCTTACAATTCTCATGGTTGTGCAGTGGGTTTGATTACAGGGTTCCAGCTAATGGAGTAATGAAATTACTCTGTCTGTGTATCAGTGGCCTCCTAATGACCTGTGAGCTTGCTGCCAATTTCTACCAATTTTGATAGAAGAGTAGGTCTTCAATGATACTGTATTTATGAAGCTTCATGGGCATTGTCTGTGTTCCGGAGAGAAACTTCAGCTGAATGACTTCACTGAGCTGAAAGTCAAGAAAGGTAAAACTCAGATATTTTTCTGTTTGGCAGCAGATATTTACAGAGAACGTGAACAAGTTATGTCTCTTTCCTGGTAGGAATTTTCGCAGGGAACATAGGAGAGCAGGATTATTCCTATATTCAAAGCAAGTTTGAGAGACAAAAGACACAGATGTATAAGAACTATAGTTGGAGTTGACAATACTATTAAGATATGGATCTAAATTATGATTCTGTCCAAGAAAATTCTGTAAGAAAGGCAGACCAGAAGTCCACTCACTGTGACTGTACATCACATTATCTGGTGAGACAGATAGTTCTAACCCCTTACCAAAAAAACACATCCAAAGATTCCATCTTCTGGACTCTGTACCACAACACCCAAAAGAAAATGCAGGGGGAAGGCAGCTGTTGGTGCACTTATCTCTATATACTTCCACAGATTTCTTGTCAAGGCTCTGGCCTTTTTTGGCTCATGCGTTTGCTGACACAGGCTGACTCAAGTTGAGCCTGATAGCAAAATACTGCAATATGGACGGAGATTCAAACTTCCTCTAGCAGCCAGATATCTGCTAGCAGGGGACCCCTTTGTTTTGAGGTGCCCCTACACTGCACTGTAGATGCTTGGAGATAATAGTGGGCTTTAACCAGGCAAGCTCCTTTAGTAGAAAGTCTTCTCCAATTTGTACTTCTTGTTCATTTACAAGCTGCTTAATCCCATGCAGGATCACCCTGCTAATTTGGAATAATTAAAAAAAAAAAATCAACAGGACTAAACAACTTGATAATATGTGCTAAGGAGAGCTGGCATGATTTGCTTGTCTGTAGCTCTTAAAAATGAAACGCTCCATCAGCAGGCTTCCTCAGTGCCATTCAAGGTGATGTAAACATTTACCGAAAATCTGAATAGAGTCATATTTCTGACAGTGCAGGCAAAAATTCTGACCTAGTTTAATCAGTCACTGTGCTTTTCTGGTTGTTCTGATTTGTTGTTCATTTACGTTGGGCAGCTGGACAATAGGATTTTGCATGGGCCACAAACAATGAAATAAAACAGCAAGATGTACTGTATTTTACAGAAACATAATATAAAGGGCAGCAGGGGACTAGTCAAAGCCCAATATTCTGAGACTGTAATTTTTTATCACTGGTTTATTTCCTAAACCAAAATGTTTTTTAGTATAAATATTGGATGAAAGCAAAGCTGCACCACATTTGCTGTCATGGAGGCAAGACCTAAACCAACTTTTTATTAGAATTAAATTAATATGGCATAAGTAGTTTTATAGTTTTAACATTTTATTATTATTTATGTTCTAACTGCTCGGCATGAATAGGATTGTTTCTTGCTTCTTTTTGTTTTTACTACTAATAAAAAGTAATAGGCATAATAATTCAGGGTCTGTTTACATTTCCAGGCACTTTTGTTCTGTCATGCTTACCTACACAAGAAAACATACCGAAAGCCAGGCTGCAAGAAGCTTCAGCACAAAATACAGTGCCACTTTTCAACCAAACTACGTATCTGAGATTGGAAGGAGCCTAAAACAAAAACTTAGAATTAGGGTTATTGATAAAAGGCCTTTTCAATAAAAAAGACAGAGAAACTGATGCAAGCAGAAATCTACAAGGATTGCTTTTCAGTTTCATTCAGTGCATCACTGTAATTACATTAAGTATATTAACAGACATACTTCCCTAATTACAATCTGATTTCCCAGAATACTTTAGACTGTGCAGCAAAATAACCCTACTTGTGGTAGCCATGAAAGTAATATTTAGCAGTCACAACTTGTTGCAATTCATTTAACAATAAAAAGAATTTTAAAGAATGGAAGAGTGTCACCAATCCCACTGCCAAGAGGCTGAGAATCTCAAACAATCTTCTGAAAACCCATAAAACTGCTTTGTGCTTCTGGGATCCTTAATAACAAAGGAATGAGAGATTTCCCATGCTAACAAGTGAGAGGATGTGGCCTGAAACAGTGTGTATACATTTTAAGGTATATTTATCACTTAGGTGGAATATATGGCAGGAAATAGGTGACATTCTGAAATTAGTAAGTTTTTCCTTGGTCTTTCCTGGAGCCAGGAGTTCATTCAGTGCACATTGTGCTACCAATAGATTTATGTAAAACAGCCTGCATTTAACCTCTTCCCAGTTAACCCTTGTACTTTAGACAATGTTGGCTTTTCACAAACACCAGCTTTTAGGGACTGTATTTCCTAGGCTCTTCATGTTGTCAGTGTCTTCTATGAACCCTGCAAAGCCCTACAGCTTTTAAACCACCCCGTCCTGACTTGACCTCTAAAGATGTCCTCTCCTCTTTGCTTTTTTGGGCAAACTAAACAGATTGGGCTCCCTTAGCTAAAGGTAGTTTTTCTGAAAACCTCTCACAACTTTTGAACAGCAACTGCCTAATGCAGAGCAGTATCTTTCCACTTGCCAATAACATGGTACCTTTTCTAAAGTTATGGTGTCCTCAAACTCAAATCCTCATGCCTTAATGAGTCCAAAGGCTCTTGCCAAGTAAATTATGTGAATTGCATTAGGAATGCATTTGATGTTGTCATTATCTATCTGTACTTATTCATTTTTTTCTGTGTTCCAATAAAGGACACAGTGCTCCTTTCATACTTTTGTGGTCTTTATGAGTCACAACTATGAGGGAGCAAAGTGTGATTTTAGTGATTATTAGGCATGTTCTAACAAGAGTTACATCTATCGCTGAAAATTCTGGCTCCTTTTATTGCACTAACATCATGAATTGTAACTGAAATTTATGTAGTGACTTCAAAGTGCTTTGCATAAAGTTTATATGGGCACGTACATGTTTCTGTAGCTTATTAACAAACCTGAGGATCAGATTCAGCTATTGACAAAACAAGTACACACTTGGATTTGACATATTCCATGGGATGAGTCTGAAGCTGTAGGAGTCTGTTGCTCTTTTCACATATATTATTACAGCTAGCACCACCACAGAAGCCAATAGAATAGTTACAGAGGCATAGATTTACTAAAACTTAGAAGAAAATTAGGCCCTAAGTCTCTTTTGCCTGAGTCATGTTTTAGTCATTGATCATTTTATCCTCAATTTGAGATGAGATTCAGTGAAATTTTGTACAGCCCTGTCGTGTTTGCAATCTAAAAAGAGGTTAAGGGAATAGCCACACTGGGAGGAGTGACAATATGCAAATGACTTTGCAAAGCACATTCATTCTCAGCAGAGTTGTAACATGTCCCATGTTTCTCATTAAGGGTTCTTTGCAAAATCTTTTTTTTTTCTTTTTTTTTTTTTCTGACTTACTGGCAAATGTTTACTATTTCCAGATATTTACTGTATTTAGCATTAAACTGTAGCTGGTATCACAGACAGCTGCTGAAAACAGTAGTAAACAAGGAAAAAAACTGCAAACAAATAAGAGGCATAGGTGGAAGCAGGAGGGATCTCACACCTAATGTGGCCAAAGGCTGGGAAGTTGCTCAGTTTCCTCCACAACACTACTGTTTCACAGTCTGTGTGGCTCCACTTTAAAAAAATGAAATATGTTCTGCAGTGCTCTAAAACTATTCATAACTTAAGCATACATACTCCCACAGCATTCAGAGAATGAATGTTGCTATTAATAAATATATACATTGACACGGAAACTCACCTTTCCAAAACATTCCAGCCTTAAAGCACCCGACCTGCAAATGCTGTGTTCAACACGGCTGCTGATGTGGCTCAAAGTCAAATGTCTGCTTATTTAGGATAAACCTTGCAAATTATAGAATCACAAAATCATCACCACTGAGATCATAGAGTCAACCACCAACCCACCACTGCCATTCTACTAAACCATGTCATTCAGTGCAACATCTGTCCTTTTCTTGAAAACCTCCAGGGTCAGTGACTCCACCACCTCCCTGGGCAGCCTGTTCCAATGCATCACCACTCTTTCTGAGAAGACTTTTTTCTTAATGTTAGACCCAAACCTCCCCTGGTACAACTTGAAACTATTACCTCTTTTCCTTTGAAGTCCAATGTATCACATTTGGGAGTTTGGGCTCTACTGCTTGGTTCTACACGTAAAAGAAAAAATGTTCATGTGACATTCCTGGTCTCATTTTTGTACTGGAAATTCAAATTAACATTCAACAAGATTGAAAAAAGTTGGTTTAACCGCTCCCAACCTCTAGGGGAGTCTTTAAACTGACTTCAGTGAAATTTTGGATCAGGAGTTACATATCAGTTCTAAAATGCAAATGCTGTATTGGAATATCCTGTTAAAATACTTTACCATTTACTCATGTGTCTATGGTAAATCAATTGACTTTGCCCTATCATGTTCCCAGAAAGAGAAGTTTCTGTCTGTTCATACTGTAAAGTTATTGATCTGCATAGTGCTTGTAGCTAAGGTACTCTGAGAGAGGCAGGGGAGCCAAGCAGTGCAGCAATAATTCTTGCAAACTCACATTGGGTCAAATTATGCTCAGAGTCTGCTGAGGCCTAAGCAGTCTGCAAAGCTCAGACATGCAGTGAAACTTGGACTGGAAAAAAGGAAGATCTGGCTGTGAGGGTGGGTTTTTGCAAGAGCAGCAGATCTAATTTTAAGGTCAGAACCCCTAGCTGTCCTTCCTTTCTGCAACAGACACATATGCAGTCAAAGAGCAAATATGTTGACTGGCTTAGTGTGAAATAAACTGCCATGCACTGATGTGGATTTCCCCTTTGTAGAATCTGTGGAATCAGTTTCTACTATGAGAAAACACAGCTTCTTATTGGTAAATTGCTAATGCTTCATTTCTAGTGGTACTCTGGCTAGATGAGATTTTTCAGCAACCAAACAGCAGGCTTAATCCATTCCATCTGATAGAGTTATGCCGAGGACAAATTTGGTCCCTTGTGTCCATGTTGGAGCTATTTTTTTTTGGATGTTTTATTTCCCAGTCTTTCTGTTGGCTTTCATCTCCTCCATTCTTACTGACCTCTCTTCTTCTGGAATTCTACCAGCCTGCATCCAAATTTCATCTGCCCCACATTGCTAAATTTTAGGAAATAAAGATTGAATTTATATAAGACAGAAACGGAATGCTGCACTCAGTGAAAGAAATAGAAAAGCTGAGGCTGACTGAACTGATTGAGACTTTCACTTTTACTGTTTCAAGGACTGTGTAATCCAGAAAATACTGCTAGCACTGAAAAATACTTGGTTTTCTTTACTGTCTGATTTTCTTGCCACTCAGTGCCTATTTTCCACAGCTCTTCTTCCTCCAGGCCAAGATCTTTTCCTGCACAGAACATGATAAGCACCATTTATTTATATTATTATATAAGCTCCTATATTTTTTGTCTAAAAATCTCCAAGTGTCTGGCACAGGTAACTGAATGGTATCATCCCTATTGTAGGGGAAGCAGAGACTCAGATCTGTGTGTTTCCTGCCCCATGTCCCATCCATTTAACTAGATTTAAGTAGTTCACTGTTCCAAATGAAACTACATGTACACGCACAGTGGTAGATAAGAAGGATGTAAACAGGTACTTGTCTAGTTTATCTAAATGCCTCTCTACAACACACTGGCAAATGCATTGTATTTCCCATCCTATGACTTGCATACTCACTCATTTTAAAATGTACTATATGCAAGTACTCATGCATGTAAGCTTAAAATTCTTTCTGTGAGCATTCATGTGGATAGGAGTCAAGTACTTGGATGTTTGCAGAAAATGAAGACAAAAGAGGTGTAAGCGAATATTTATGGAAATTGATTTTGATATGCACCCCATTCTGTTGGACTAATCAGCAAGAGGCTGACTGTCAATGTGAGGCAGCTTGTCCCTGTTCCTGTGTGGAGGCATTAAGGGTGGGTTGCAGTAAGGCCACTTTCTTTTAAGCTCCGGGGCAAGGAGCAGGAACAATTGCTCCAAGGAGAGCAATTGCCTTGCTTTGTGCATTGCTGTGCCTGCACATTGCTACTCAGGTCTAGGTGAGAGCCCCGGGGATAGGTTAGTCTCACAACCTCTGTTTAATACAATAGCTTCTTTTAAAAACAAGATCATGTATTTATTTCTTCATCATATGACTAGGAAAAAAAAGAGATAAAGCAGACAAGAATACTCTCATTTATTAGGCTTAGGGAGCTCTGATGTTCAAGCTTGGTTCTTGTGGGAACTGAAGATAAGAGAAAAAGCTCCCCACTGCCAGATATAACCTCTGCAGCAGGATCTTTAGAAAAAAAAAGGAAGTACATCTGAAAATGTTTTCCTTTGTACTGTTGGTTTTTTTATGTTCCTGGGGACCAGCTACATGAATCTGGGAATTATATGATAAACTTTGTATTTATGCCGTCAGTTCATATGCCTCTTATTTTTATTCTTGCTTAGATTCTGATCGCAGTACATTGCTACTTCTCACAGTATATTAAAAAAATCCACTTATACACACATGGGTTTGATATGTTTCATACCCTAAGGACCGCAATCTGGCCAAGTGATTAAACTTCAGCAATCAAAAGGAAGGAAGAAAGGAATACAATTATTACCACATTTTAATTTTTCTCTCTGTGAATTTTGTCTGTTGTCTACACAGATCTCTTCCAAAGTATGACAGGCAATTATTTGTGCCCAAACAGCCTTGAAAAGGTGTGGTACCGTCTTCTCCAGGTTACAGATCAAAATGTCACCTAAAGCAAATAGAATGGTGGGATTGGTTTGACAAGCACTGGAGATTTCTGAAGTAGGGAGAGAGCAGACATTTTGCTATCCAAAACAGGGAAAAACACTGTTAGAAGAATGGAAAAGATTTTATAAAAGTGTGTCCCGAATATAATTTGTTTGGGTCCCTTCCTCATTCTTTCAGAAGATGAATTGCAGGTGCCAATATCAAACTGTGATCATGTTTGCTGTACAGATTAAGTACAATAGTGTTTAACAAAAACATTTTACAAACACATCACTACCACAGTATACTATGCTGTGAGGAACATGCACAAGAATGTAAGACTCATTACATGAACAAAATATGCTAATTTATATTAGGTTATTCACAACCTGTTGGAAGACACCCATTAATCAAATACTAGAAAAGAATGCTGTTAACTTACTCTATCTCACTCCAACTCCTGAACATTACTCTGATAGACAGAGACATTTCTATGCTATGGTGAGTAAGTATTAAGAACCATCTGTTCATTCAAAAAAAGAAAAAGTTCAGGTCCTGTAAAAGGTTTGCATGAAGTAGCCGAAAGTATGTAGAAATGAAACCATCAAAACAAGATGCCTTCAGAAAGGTGAATTCTCTGAAGACTCTCAGTGATCCCCAGAGGGAGTCTTGGTTTCTGCTCTTCTCTTGGTGGTTGGTGTTTTTGAATACATGTAAAGCAGTCATATTCTTCAATTATTTTGAGATGTACATTTTAGTTAATAAAATCTATGGATAATACTGATATCTTCTTGTACACAATTAACCAAATATATGTACTCAGAGCTGATTTGTTGTAATGCCATGTTGTAAAGGATTTCAGCTGGATACAGGAATGTTCTCAAATATTTTGGACATACATATAATTTTGGGTAAAGCGCATTTTTTTTTTTCCAGCCTGTATCATGAACAATGATGCTCACAGTCCTGCCCCAGGAAAAATATATTTCGTTCTCTTGGGTTTTCATTGAATGAAGAGATTTTGAACAGAGCTCCTTAAAATATCAATGCTCTATATTACTCCCCAGATACAGATATAAATCTTTATAATAGTGCACTTTACAAGCAGCACTCCTGAGTCTTTTTTGATTGGTAATCACAGTGTTTCCTTATTAATACAGTAAAAAATGTAAAAGGCATAAACATTTTGCAATCTATCTGTTCTTTCTGTATGTATATATATCAGCTTCTGCTTTAAGCAGTCCTAATGTTTCACCTATCATATTTTTTATGGCTTTATATGAGAAGGAAATTGTACCAGAAAACTGAATTCAGTGACAGCCGTACTGTGAATAAATCCATTTATCTTTGGTATTCTGGATATAATAAAAATGTACAAAAGTTAAATTTCTACACCATCACAGAGTTATGTTGACTGTTTTTAATGTCAGAAAGGAAGCAGAATTAAAACCAACAACTTTTGTTTCCCCCTTTCCCCCCCCAAATACCACCTGATCTCAGGTTATCTTTTCATTGAAAGAGCTTGTTTAGAAATCTAAGGAATACTGCATGCTTACTAATCCTGTTACCAAAAAATCTGATCAAAATATATAGATAAGCAGGAGTAAAAACTAATCTGCATTAGGATAAAACATAAAAGTCCAGATAGTCCTAATATTTTTTAAGCATAATATGTCATTGTGCCATAGCTTTGGTAAAACCTATGAAAGTTAAGCTCTGGAACAGAAGAACATTTCTCTTACCCTCTAGTTATATAAGCAACTTGTCTTCTTCTCACCTGGAGTTATGCTATGTTTGTGTTTGGTGAGGATCTGTGCTTGCATAGGCTCCCATAATTTGACATCACTTTTGGTAAGCCTATGTCTCTCCTGCCATTACATTGTATTTCTAGAAGTATTCAACCACTTTTTTGCAAACCCTCATTTCTTACCTCCTTTTTGCACATCTGGTCAACACTTGTAGGAAACTGCCTTTTCTGCTGGAAAGGTGGAGCAACAGTAAGTGCTTATTTGGGCAGGAGTGTGGGGAGGCACAGAGAGATTAAGAGGTCTTTCATGCATGGTTGTCTGTTGCATGCAGAGGTAAATGTTTTGAAGCTCAGAAAACTGTGTGGGTGCAATAAAATACAGTTTTGGCAAAGTCAGGTGTTGGTAAAATTCTCATCTTATAACATTATTTTGCCATTATTGCTATCACAAATTTTAAAACAGCAAGACAGCCTATAATATAAAAGAAGTAATCCTTGTTCTCTCCTCAGGAATGGTAAACCCTTGGTTGAATTGCTTGGTCAGTTTTTGAGACAACTGTGTACCTCCTTGGATGGCAGCACGGCCCTATACATGTAGAAGTTCAGATACTTCCTATGACTCTGCTTCTCTGGGACATTATCAACAAAACTTCAGATTAAATTGGAGTTTTTAGAAACTATGAACACTGCTTAGCCCAAGTAATTTTATACCCATACTGAGTGCCTTGGTGTGATAATAACTTAGAACAAACTGTTCACACAAAGTGTCTTAAAAATAATGTGAATAGTGGAAAGGAGTTGTGCAGAAGACTAAAGATGGTAATGCAAGTGAAATTGAAAGTATGGACTGCTACAAAGCAGAAAATAATAGGACAACCAAAAGACTTCAGTGCAGAAGAAATCTTGAAAATTTATTGGGCTGTAGAGGAGATCTAGTCCCTCATTTTACCTGAAGTGAATGGAGTATATCTAGACTATCCCACATTAAGTCTAACAATTTTAAAAGCCTCCTTCCCTTGCAGAGGATACTACATATGTTCCAGATCACAGACCTGGATATTTTTTCAGGTACAGATATACATATTCTCTGCTGAAAAATAAGCCAATTGCTTCTTCTCATGCCTTTAATGGTTTCTTTCTTACTGGATCTTAGTGTGATAGTTAGGGTTCATCACAGACTTCTTTTTAATTCAGCTGTTCTTGTTATATCCCATTTTCTAAACATCTTGTTGTTCCTGCTGCTCTTCTCTTCAGTCTCTTCAATTTGTCTACATCTTTCATAAAGTATGACACTGAGAGCTGACACAGAAGTACTGCTGCGCTAACTATCAACAAGGAGAGCGAGACAATTTCTTCCCATGTCTTACACAGGATGTTCTGGTTAACACATGTCAGAATGAGATTTGTTATTTTTTTTGTAGCAGCATTGCATCATTGAATGAGAGATAGTTGATCTGCCTTCTTCCATGACCAGGCCCTCGTCTATGCCATTAGTACTTGGCTAATAAAATACCACTTTGTGCCTTTGAATTTTTTTTCTCTAGAGATCTGCTATTTTCTGCCTGTCTCAATTAGATTTTGTTTTGTTGACTTAGAGTCATAAGGGACAGTTAGGGAAGGATCTCTGAGCACACCAGTATAAAGGAAGAGTTGGGAGCAAATAACGACAACTAACAAATGGGAGTAGCACTTGCTCCTGATGGTGCACAACTCATTCCAGCAATGGGTTGTGTCAAGGACTGGAGTCCCTACCAGTGCTTCTGTGGGGATTTTTTTTCTTCTTCTTTTTTTTTTTTCTTTTTTTCCCTCTGAATTTTCTAGATACTGTAGTGACTATAGAAATAGACATGTCTTTCTAAGAAGCCAGGTTAGCTATGGATGTTGATGTTAGCATGTATCCTGAAAGATGGTTATGAAGCCAGCCAGAGCTAAAGATCAGTATGGGCCACAGTACCTGTTACTTTGCATGAAAAAAGGGAACAAATCCTAGGACTTCGTTCCAGAGCACCAGGAGCACTGCTATCCCAGATAAAAGCAGAAATATTCTGATTTTTAGTCACATTTAGTCTAAGTTACCATAAATCCCTGATCATAGGTACCTTTACAAATTACACTGTATGGGAAACTAAGCTGCCCTTAAATATTAATAACCCAGACTAGCCAGACCAATCCTATATTAAGGTCATGTCGCACACTCCCGTGCCTGGTGATGTCAGGATGGTTTCAAGAACAGTCTACTGAGCACCACATAATTTAAAGCCCTGAATGATAATTAAAACTTTTGGTTCCATTAATGTACATGTTTGGGAATTACTTGGAGTTCTGTAAAATGCTGGGCTTTTGTCTGTAACAAGAATATCAGTGAAAACTCGTAGGTGCCAAAGGCTTTGCATGTTCTGCCCCCAGCTTTGGAGCATGGTGCCAACTGAGACTCAGAATGTTAATTCCATAAATGCCTCCAAGTCAAGAATACAGGCATGTTTGTTTAATCTGGCTTTTCCCGAACAATGGTTCTGTCTCTGGATGCATTCTCTGAAGTGCACTGAGATTTTTTTTTAACATGAAGAGCACCGCATACGTAAATGTATAAAATATGCGATGTATTTTTAATGTGCAGAGATACATTTGTCTTCATCACCCTGTGCAGAAAGGGAAACTCGCATTCATTTGATTCCAAGAACTTGAAAGATTTTTTTATGCTAGCAATGAAGTTAAAAAAAATCAGCCCCTTCTAAACTTGTATATTACATAAATAATGAACATTAATGCAGTTTCAAAAATGGTAGCAATCATTTCTCAAATGTATTGTTATTTTAATACCCACAAGAGATTACTTTGATTTTCTGAATAATATCTAGGTTTACAGCAGGAACTGCACAGACTATGTGAGTAATATGAGACCTAATTATGTTATACCCTGAAATCAATAAGCATTTGCTTTTAGAAGTGAGTTATTGATGCCACTTGAGCAGAATCACCTTACTCAGATTCGTAGTGCAAAGTTGGACATACCAACTTTGGTTCGAGGAAAACTCAAACCTTTCCAAGCTAGCCTGACATTTTGTTGTTGTTTATCTTGCTTTCACTCTCACCTTCACCCTCCCCCTCCTCTCCTGCTTGTGTTCACCTGGCTGCCTTTGCTCATTTGCAAATCTCAGCTGAGCACTTTTTTTTTTCTTAATTTGCAAGAAGAAATGCAAATTGCTAAAATGCAAATTCTGGTAGTGACAAGAAGCTATATTCAAAAATGTGATATAGGACTTTACTATAGAACCAATTGTGTCTGGGAGAATGACAAATGATACTTCTATATTTTAAATGCTGTATTTATTTCACCACAACTCTCCATGTGGACGCTCTTACTTAGAAGTAAACACTTTGGTTTTTTTTCCAGTTTGGGTAAACTGCTTTCAAATCAACAGAAGCTAAAAAAGATACAATCATTCATTTTACTCACATGTACACGCATATTCACATCCCTATGATGGAAAAAGGGGCTTATATTTTCCAACTACAGTGGTTTAAATTCCCACATTACTATATATTGTTATAATTTCTAATATAGGCAAGCTCTTATACTCCATATGGCTTCCATATGCACAAAGCCTTGGTTACTGAAGATGGATGAAAGCCATATTGTTTTTTAATGCATGTGTTGAGGAAAAAGAGCTATCACTAACCTGTGAACTGATTATATCTGGTATACTTAAACTGATGTTGTAAAAGCATAACTACAGTTGCATAAAGATATACCTGTAGCAAAAACTTTAGCTAAGATGCAAAGAGCAAGTAAAAGCACTCCATCTTTTTTGAAAAAATTATATTACTGATAAACATTAAGTTATAATGGTGTTCCCTCTGGTGGGATATGGTTTTGCTGGTGCAGATTATTTTACATAACAAAATGGCAGAAGCTATATTAGAAGTGTCCTTTTGCTGGTAAAAGTGTGACCAGAGCAGGAAGTGTTATTGGTGGAGCTCCACTAACAAACACTTCCTAGAGCAGAGTAGGCTGCAGGGCCCATTTTAGAAGGTGTTACGGAAATGGAATGTTAAAACCGTCATGAGAGCAGGGAAAAAAGAACCTTCCTTAAGGGACAAGGAATATGCAAAACCATGTGGAAACAGTCCAATAGCTTGGGGCTCCTTGTCCTCTTCTGTGAGACTCTGGATGGAAGAACAAGCAGACAGCACTGGTTTCAGTAAACTGCATCATAGTTTTCCTGTTGCAGCCACCATCATGGCTCTTCTGAGGAACCACCAACAGCTTCTGAGATGAGGTGGTGCTTGGAAGTCTGGGAGCTTCTGTCACCTACGTGCAGCCTTGTTTTGTGACAACACCTTCTGCTGAGACTGTGGTGAGAAACAGAAAGGCCAAGGTAACAGAGAAAGTAAACATGTGGGGAGAGAGGTGCAAAATGTGCATACGAGTGCTTCCTATATGGCAGGAGAACAAGCAAATACACACATTCAGGTGACCTAAGTTCCTGGTGCTGGATTTATGGTCTTGCAGAGGATGCAGGAAAAGATCTGCTGTGAAGCAAGTTATTTCCAGTCACTGGTACCTTTAGAGAGGCACAGTGAAAATATTGAAGCACTTTCCCTAGAAAGTCTCTGAAGGTGAATTTTGGTGCAGAAATCAATAATCCTTGCTTTTCTTCTTCTCGATCCTGTTTTGGTATGTAGCTAAATGCTGTCTTGGGCCCAGATTAAAGACTGTCATCACATGTTGGTGTCAGCGTACAGTAGAGCCTGAATCCAACAGAAGTGCTCTTGATCTATCAGCAGCATGAAAGAAATATTATACCCCAGTGGCAGCAAGGGTGGGGTAAAAAGCAAATAAAACATTATTATAATATTTCCTGTGAAGGAAGTTGGGAAAATATTATGACTGGTAGGTGACCAGCTGCTTTCATTTAATATTTTTCTAATTTGAGTCACTGTTGGTCAAACAAACACAGCTTTTAAGGGATTTCCGTCAGTGTTAACAGGCTGTCGGGTAGTTAGTTGAACAGAAGCTTTGCAGTGTGAGGTATGATCAAGGAAGCATGCCTTTATTTTAAAAATAGTGCCATGCTGGTGCAATTAGCTGTTCTTGAGGGGGGCAAATTTTCAAAACTTGGGATCTGGATCACTCTTTTCATTGTCTCAGTGCTTTTGCAATTGCACACCTCTGGGGGACTGGTTTTGGACAGTGCAGACTTGCTCATAGCAGTTCAAATCATAATGGAAAATGGAGAAATCTGGTATTGTGGCTCTGCTGAAGCTGGAGTTCTGACTCTGGGCAGATCTGGAAGTGGTGGCTGTAGATGGAGGTGCAAATACACTGCCTCGCACCTGCAAAAGGGAAGTCTGGGACTCAGCCCTTCTAAAATTATTCCTGGGCACAGAATGGCCTATTATAGCGGAGTTTTGAAAGAACTCTTTTTAGGGCAAAAAATAAAATTTTCTGGCTGGCTGGTAGCAGAGAGTCATAGACAGTCTGCCACTGTGTAGTCAGTGCCCAATGTGCTGCTTATTCTAAGTTGAGCTGCTAAATTGCTTAGTGTTAATAATTTGTTGTTTGTTGCAGTAGTGTAGCTGTCTGTCTGCTTGTGTTATTATGGCTAGTTAACCATTCCCTTCCTGAGAGGTACTGCCCTCCTTCCTCACCTTGACCCTACTGTTGTCATCAGAGCAAAGTTCTGCTTGTACAACTTATGCTTTGCAAAAATTTTTCAGAACATGCCAAACCCAATCCATGCCGAAGTCAGAGATCTGGCTTCAGCTTGATGTTCCTAAAATCTGTAATGCTGGGATTCAGATCCACACGCTCTTCTAATGTTCATAACCAAAATGCCATGGCAATGTGGCTCCTGTATTCAACAAAATTATGGTTTGCTGCAGATGTTTATGAGTGTATGGGCACAGTTAGGAAGTTTGATGCCCAGTTTCCATTCTGCACGGAGGGATTTGAAGAAAAACCCAGGCACCAGACCTATTTTAGTATCTGTGAAAGCTGTTTTGGGGTATTCAGGACTCCTGACTAAATTCACCCTAATGTTAACAAATTGTGTAATGCCATCAATTTTATGTGCTAAAGGGAGAGGGAACAGCTAGAAACATATGCCATCTTGTCTCTGTTTCATGCAGTACTATTATGATCTGAAAATAACTCTATGTCATCTTAGTTTTCTGATATTTATGCTCCATCAGTATGTCCGTAATGCACTGATTACTGATCAGTTAAGAATTTAAGTGATATTTTAATTTTGTTTAATAGTCTGAAATAGAAGCAGTCTGGTATCTAAAAAGCAAAATGTAAATGTCCCAAAGTCTTTGCTAAAGTCTTCAGTGGTAAAACTACAGCTGTTTGTAACTTCTGAGACAACTGGTATGTTTGAAAATAGCATAAAGGAAGAAAACAAAGACAGACTTGTGAACTGCTAGAAGCAAGCACCAGGAAGAACAGTTTTCTGCCCACATATGTCCAGGCTAGAATGAGAAAGCACACATATACAAGGGCAGGAGAGCTAATCTTACTGAAGACATTTAAGTCTGACGATGTTCTTATTCCCAACATTTTGTTAAAGCCAAAGACTTTCTAAAATTTGCTGCCACAGGCAGAATTTTGTTCTGTTAAACTATGTTTAATATTTAAAATTTTTATAAGGCCATTCTTCAGCAAAACAACCAAGTTTCATAAAGAAAGAACAGTATTTGGAAATTATGACAAATTATGAATTTCATTTTTCAGAATATATTCTCAGCTTTTTTTCTGTTTCCTTATTCATTTGCTAAAATTGCAACCTGAGTTATCTATAAGTATTAGTAGATTCAAAGAAGGAGAACATAATTGTGTCTTAGTGTCTAGTCTGAAGAAAATATTAAAAAAGGGACATGTAATGGGGGACATTTGCCATTAATGAGAACATTTCTTCTGGTAGGCAAAAATATGATTATGATCACAGAATCAATACTACAGACCACAATGCTTTTGGGGATATATATTTCTGATAGCTCTTTAATTTGATGGGCACTAAATATAGACCAATCCCAATGCCACCAAGTGTGGAGGGTATGACAAGGTTTTCTACACACACCAATTTTACACATACTTCGATAATGGCAAGATTCACCCTGTAAGTGGCATGTTCTTAATTTTTCATCCTCAATTAAAGGAAGGAGCCACACACTTGTCATATTAAAGTTTTAGATTGTGTTTATTGAGACATATGGATATTTACTATGTGCAAATGTTGTGTTTACTGTGAGATGTTTTCATATGCATATTTGTGATAGTGATAATATTATTATGGTAATTTCTACATAAATGTGTATAGTATGTTTTTGAGTGTCTCAGGAAGCAATTATTAGTCGTCTGGATGCTAATCACTTTGGAAATGTAAAATATTGAACTGTGTGCTTAATCATTCATTTGCATGTTGATTTCACATAACTTTTTTAGGAAAAGTTCAAAGCAATGTTAAGTTTGAATTGAATAACCTAGGCAGTGATCTGTGCTTCAGTTTATTGGGAACATTTATGAGAAGGCTTCTGAGGTGAATCAAGCTCTTCAAGGAAAATATTTTGCAGGCTGGCAGGAGTGATAATTATAGCATCTAGAAGAGGGGTTAGAGTCTGACCTATGAATATAAGGAGATGATCTGAAAAAGATACCAAACAGCTTGGAAGCCTTATATTCACAGATGATTTTATTCTTAGTGTGCCATTGAATTAAGCACACTGAGGGAGTATTGCAATGTTTTCTCTTTTTTTTCTCTCTCATTAAAAAGTCAGTTCCTTGAAATAAGACGAGGGAAATTTTTGGCCATAAATACAATCTATTTATCACTGGTCATAGCCTGATTCTTACTAGAAGGAGGTGGCTCGAAGATCAAGCTTCATCCCCTGAAATGACCAAGTTTTGATTCCCTTGCTTCAGTGAGGCTATGTATTGTCAGTTTTCAACATAGACTCTAAAACACTGTTTGGGCCTAAGACTCCCTAAAGTTACCCTAAACTCATTAGTGTAATGTTAATGTGAAGCATCTGAAGGGCATATCTATTCCAGTTTTTCAGTTTGGATGAAATCTGTGCCTTTCCATAGAAATCAGTGATTCTAATCATTCCTGCTTCTGTCACATCAGCATATATCTACAGCATAGAGGATCTCAGTTACACAGTCTCATGGCTGTGGGATCATGACCTGGAGGGAAGACAGTTGTCTAAGTTATTGACTGCATGCTATGGCTCGGTAAGCCTCAGTTACTGGAAATTTCTCTTCATAATTTGAGTTGACCTTGTTGCTCCCTTGAGATAGATTTCAGGACTGTGCATAACACCTGTAAGTCAAATTGTCAGGAAGCCACAGACTTTCTTTTGCCTTATGGAAGTTGGTTCCCAGGTCCTTTTGTGAAGTACATGATAATGTTATAAACCTTGAAACGCTTAATGTATGTGCAATTCTTAGCATCCATTATGATTTCAAATGAGTAGATAGGGAATGGAAAAAACAAAGAGGGAAGTCACAATAATTAGTGATGTCATTCTTGTTATGCCAGCCAACTTTAGGATGAGCTTGGCTCACTGCTGAGAATAGAATTCCTTAATACGTTTGTGTACTTATCAGAGTAGTGGAATACCCATAAACATTGTTTTGCAATGACCCATTTCATCAGTGCATTCTTATCACAATATCAGATGGCAGGCTTTATATCAAAGGATTTATTTTATACCCTACTTAAAAGGTAGTCATTATTGTGATTTGTCAGATACTTTTTAGCATCCTGACAAATAAAAAAATCTTTTGAAATTAGGGGCACATCACCTTAAACACTATGCAAATTATTTGTCTTTTTAAATAACATTCAGGATTCACACAGGTAGGTAAAGCTTGTAATCTTTGAAAAGCAAACAACAAAAAAGGTAAAAATCATATTAGGAAGTGAATGAAAAATCTATTTGTTACATTACAAACTCTTTTTGTTTTGAAAAAGATGTGGATCTCGTATTGGCAGTTCTTGGATTTCTGTGAATTTAGCAGATGGAAGAAAAATGTATGAAGAATTTAAAGTCAACAGAGAATAATTTACATGAAAGCTTTGCTTTTGAAAACACAAGGATTCCCAGACAACAAGACAAGCGCATTCAAAAAAATTTCCATGAGATGGAAAGATTTGTTATTTGTGGTCATTGATGAGAGGGATTTTTTCAGTGTCTTATCCTTGCTTCAAACATGTGGGTACAGTAAGATTGGTTGGCTTATGCACGTCATATTTTTATCATGAACACTGAATCTTAAATGTGGGTGAGTCCTTTATAATATAGCAGGCTATGTCACAGCTGTATAGGACTATAAAGACAGGCCAGTAACTCCAAACGTTTCAAAATGTTTCAAAATTGATTAAGGTTGAATGCTCCTGAGAACCCTATACTTTCATACTTGTACTCTTGCTTAGATGTTTAATGGCTGCCTGGAGAGATTTCTGTTGTTATCTGATTATTTTTTAACACCTAATTATCACTTCACCAAAGAAATTGGGTTGGGTGATTGAGAATTACTATGTATAAAAGATTTTTTTAAAAAAGAAATTAAATGAATTATTTCCCTAATAGAAATTTCTCTAGTAGAGGAAAACCAAAGGGCCCAGGTCTTTGCAGGAAAAGAGTAGTTAAACTGAGCAAGAAATAAAAATGTACTCTGATTTTTTATACCTTTAGTCTTCTAATACAATACAGTAGGAAAGAGTACGAACTGAATAAGAAGATTG
The DNA here is from genome assembly GCF_987193195.1 of Phasianus colchicus. Lineage (NCBI taxonomy): Eukaryota > Metazoa > Chordata > Aves > Galliformes > Phasianidae > Phasianus > Phasianus colchicus. Next base: position 18,789,685 of record NC_143441.1, on the reverse strand, counting down.
CTCCATGGCAATCTGTATTAGTTGAAGAGCTAAGTGAGACACCTCTTTTATAACACTTCAGAAGTATGGATGTGAATATACCGTATTTTTAGTGTAGGAAACAGAATGGCTGTATTCCAGTTTCTAGTAATTTATATCTTTATATTCAATGCTCTAGTGAGTAGATCCAAGCTAAGCAAGATGCTTCTGAGAAGTGGTCCCCTTGGGAAATCTGGAAAATATTTTACTCTTAAATCTGATATATTTCTAGAGTCTTTGTAAAACTTTCAGTTTTCTAAATTTTTTGGCCTACAAACCCAAATATTCTAAGCAAGAGGAGTTGGTATACTATTACCTAGCAGAACAATTCTGCAGGTGACAAGAAAAAGAAAAGATATGTATGTTTGGGCTTAGTTTGAGAAAGTACCAAGTTCCTTATGAAATAAGAAAGAGTTCCTGGAGAAAAAGAGGTAGGAACATTCAGTAAAGGAGTTTTTGTTTTGATTCTGACTTGTAGGGGGAAGTGTACAACCTGTGTGTAGAACGCTTGTTGCCACGTCTCGCCACGCCTACTACAAACGCTCTACTATGTTTTAGTATTGGAAATATTATCAATGAGGATCTTAAATGGGAATGTTTAAGATTTAAATGAAATTTATGTATGTTTTTTACCAACAACTAAGTATTTATTTTGCAAGGAAATGCTTTTTTTAAAGGAAACCTCCTTCGTTGTTGCTCTCTTTTCCATGAATGTTTTCTGAGAATATATTGTTTTTATTATACTGTACGGTTTTTATTCTTCATTCTTATATTATACTGTTCTTAAAGAGAATATATGGATGGCTTGGCTCTGATCATCAGTTTTTTATTGTCTAGTGTCACAAATTGATTAATCAGGGATGGGAACAAAACTTATTCTGATGGTGTTGTTGCACTACTAAGAAGTATGTGGTTGATAATACATGCTACCTGCAGGAAAAGGCTCTGCAAGGAAAATCAAGTGCTTTTCAATACCTATTGGAACTCCACATTTGCACTGAGAAGGAAGCATTACATTTCACATCTTACTCAGGAAGTCTGCTCCTGAAATGTCTTTTATAGAAAACAAAACAGAACTCAAAAAACTACCTCCTGGACTCTTAGGAAAGAACAATGGGAACAGAATTAATAAGTAGGAAGTTCAAAACTTACATGGATGAAAAATCACAAGGGGCTAAACTGACCCTATGCCTGTTATTTAGTCAAACAATATGAGAAACACATAATAATGTGGAGTCAGACAATACCAAGACACTGTTTCCTTGGCATGTCATGTTAAACTTGTATGTGAACATTGTGATAGTCTAATTCGTACTGTGGTAAAGCAAAAAATATTGAATGAACTGGAAATGTCTTCATCTCACAGCAGTATAACAAAGCTGTTAAACAGCTGATACTCTTCCATTCATTTATTAATATTTCCAGAAAGTTAAACAAGAAAATAACAGTAGCTAAGATTATTTTGAACTTGGTGGGGGGGCTAGATATCTACCTTTTCATGTGACGGTGAAATCATAGATGATTTGATTGGAAAAAAAATGTCCCCAAACTTCCCCACTATTGCACTTACTCTAGTTAAAAGAGGAACTGAAAGGAGCTATATCTAATTTTCTTTCTACCCCAACTATTAAAGCTAATTATTTTTAAATTCAGGAAGAGGTACATGGGGCTTACTGACCAGTCAAATTATTTAAGGGGCTACAAGAATAGACAAGAGGTCATTTTTCCCATTTACTTCTTTTTCGATTTGTCAAAGTAAAGTCTGTAAATCTAAAGCCTTAGCAGAGTTCTTTTTTTTCTTTTTATGCAGCTATTTTATTCTGACAGTCTCTTCATTTTCCCTTTATTCTTTTCCTTTCAGTAGACTTGTGCACCAAAAACTGAAAGGCAATGAGTTGTGTCATATCTACATCAAAATAAAGTTCCAAAGCAGTGTTTAACAGGAAATGGAAAGAAAGCAATCTACTTTGACACACTAACTTGATGCTTAGTTGTCATACTTCTCTAATTTGTGACTTTTCTCTTTGATCACCCTAATAACATTTCCTTAGACTATTAAAACTGGAAGCTAGAAACATGTTAGTGGAAAATTATACTTTTCACCATTTATGATACCTGTTTAAATATTGTTTAAATATTGTTTAAATAAGTTTGTTCACTTTGGACTGTGAGAAGAGGCCAATCTTACCACCATTTCACCGTAGGGTTATGCCTGTGCCAACCTCTTGAGAATCATTTTAAAGAGGTGATATGGGATAACAGGCTTTGACAAAATCTACTTTTGAGCCAAATATCTTTCATGAAGTGAGATGGGTGTTGATAGCAGTACTTTGTTGCTTATTGTTGCTTACAGTACAAGGAAAACATTGAGAGCTTGTAAGAATGGGATAACACTGATATACAGAGCCCTTGCTTTATATCTACTTCTGCTTTTTAGTTCTCTTTAGTACCCAAACTCTGTCTTGTGTGAGGCTCTGGCATATACATGCTTAAATTAGCCTTCACTCTGACCTGGAACTAGAGTATGGAGCAAATTATAAATAATAATAGTAATAATAATTTTTCTCTTCAGCACTTTCTAACACTTCAAGTGATTACATAAGCAATGTCATTTGTCTCTTCTACCCATAAACAAAGGTAAATGTTCAAGCATATGAACATGCAGTGTTCAACATAAGTGAAAATATTACCTCCTAGTACAAGAGAGACTGACTTATCTGATCAATGTCACAAATATAACGAAGATAATGGGAATTACTTGGAAATATTTCTCTTTTCATTTCTCTGTCAACACCCTTAGAGTTATATGCACTGGGTATTTTACATGGTGCTCTCTGTTGGCTGCTGTTTGACATAATTTACAAAACAGTCTGTGTTTCAATGTGGAGAGTGTTAAAGTCTCTGAGTATCTAATACCTTTAAAGCAAACTCCACTCATTTTCTTGTTTGCTTTTTATGGAATCAATGGGCTGAAGTTTACTGCTTGTAAAGATGGGGGACTGGCAATGGTAGCTAAAGCCAGCTATTCTGTGAGCCATTAGAGAGAAAGCTCCTCCGTGCAGCACTGCCAATGTAATACAGCCTAACTGGCAACTCCTTTGCTATTTGTTCCTAGACTGTTCCTCAGCAAAGGATGCCAGTATGTTTGTTTTTACGATATGGGCAAGTGGAAAGCAAGAGGGGGCCACCATGGCTATTTCCATTTGAGATGTAAGACAAGGTTTGGATGTGGGTACACAGAGTGAAAATCTAGTGCAGTGACCATCTCTGAAAAGGGAAGCTGGTGTAGAAGAGCTTTTCTGTGCTAGTGCTGATTTTTTTTTTTTCTTTTCCATTTTGTATAAGTTTACCATTTCAGAATCATTGATACCATGTCCTGAGGGCATGCTTTGGCTACTGTAGCTGACTAGATGAAGTATGGCTCCCTTATTAACTTGTCAAAGTACGATGCAGCTGCATCATTTTCTCACCCATTTGCTTAACTTAAATAAAGGTTGGTGGTTAGGCTTCTGTTGCATTGTGCTCTCCTGCTAATTATCAGTGTATTTGTTTTAGAGACAATTAGCCACCTGGTTCATTCTCCCATTGAAGTCAGGTCATCATGAGTTACATCTGCTTTCAGGACTCTTCAAGTCCAAGACATAATAAAAAGATGATGGCTATGATTATAAAAAGCATGCAGGGTTGGGCATAAGTTGTATAGCATATTGAATTCCCAAGAAGGTTTGGGTTACAAAGCTCTTGCAGTGGCTTACTTCTGAATGTCACAGAAGATGGAAATGAATAGCAAACAGTTCTGCAATGCCAGGAGCCCTTTAGCCTGTGGATGGTAAAGAGTGTTTGCAAAGGTAGATTGAGAAAGGCAAGGCAAAGTAAGACATGATACCTCCCTTTGGCACCGTGGTGATACAACAGAAAAGCAACATGTAAGCACGTCTCTGTGCATAGTGCATTTGCATAAAAATAAAAGTTGTTCAGACCTGTGGGTGTTTCCTTTTTAAAAATGTGCTATATAATGTGGCATAAGATTATGTGTGATGCACATTTACTTTTATAATCCCATATGTTCTGGTAAAACTCTGTATTTTGAAGTAAGATTTTATTACTGTAGAACCTCATTAATTCTCACTAATGACTAGGAGACCCTTTGCAAATTACAGAATTTTGTATACAACCAAATGCCATTAAATGCATTGCATTGCTAGATGTTCTGCCTTCCAGAGAGGAGGAGCTGCAGAGAATCGTGCAGTTTGTGCCTCAGCTATATTTGGTCTGGAGATGGGGTTATGAAATCATTACAGTAGGTTTGGCTCTGGGTGCTTGCTGAAGATGTTCATGTAAGGCTAGCTCTGAAGAGGATGGAGACCTGTATGGAATGAAAAAGCAGAAGGAGACCTGATAGCAGATTAGTATAATTTACTGCTGTTTCATCCTCTGCTGATTAAGGGTCACAGAAGGATACCAATTCTGATTTTTCTGGAGAGCATGGGTGTCAATAATCTCAACTAACAATTTGCAGATATCAGTGAGGCTTTTTCAGATTCAGAAGGGCCGTTGACTTAGAGACAGGAGCAAGTTTTCCAGTAAACAACATGTTACAGTTATTCCTGAAAAGCTACATCAAAACTCATATAGACAAAAGCATTCAGATTTACTACAGTATAGTACAGATGTATGCATCAAGTGTAGGTGAGACTTAGTGATCAAAGCAACTTGTTGCATCTGTAAATGTTTTGCTGAAGATATCTAATGGAAGAGTGCTCATTGATTAGTATAAAATGATGTAATATTTGAAACTCTTTCACCTGTTGTGTTATGGTGTAACAACAGCACCTCAGCTATTAAGATATGATTTAGATCTTCATTATAAACTTATTTTTTTTTAACTTTTTATGATTAACTTCACCTCAGAGAAATCAATCCTTCTGAAACATTTCCTGTCACTACCTGGACAGAAGTTTCAGACGTTTTGTAATTGAAAGCAAAACCCTTCAACTCTAATAAATGCATAGAGAAGGATGCAAATATCAGTCTTTAAATGGGGCAAAATACAAAAGATGTGGATGTTTTAAGAAAAGGTAATGCAATGTTTGAAAGTTCAGGTCACCCATAGAAAGTAATAAAGATATCATGGAAATCACTGAGGAAGGCACAGAAATGACTGGACTGGGGAGAAGGATGGACAGCAGTATCACAGTTCACCCACAGAGAGACTGGAAAAGAAAGAGATGGGAGACATGAAGGTGAATAGTTATGAAAGGTGAAAAAAGGTATGGATGTGGCCATATGTGAGAGGGGTTTGTGTCATGACAAGATAATGGGAGAGGAATTAAGAATGATAATGTAGTCAGGAGAGAAATAGAAGTGATAGGAAAAGAAGGATGATGATACAGCAATGGGGAAATGGAGCATTATCTTAACTCTTCATTCACAAGATTTTAGCACTTAGCACATTTTGAAAAACATTATTTTACAGCCAAATAATAACTTACAATAGGGTGATAGAGGACTGTAAACTTGTTTCCATTCAAACATTACTTTCAGTTTACGTTCCTCTGGACAATCTTTTGACTAATAGTGTTCTGACCTGTGTAAACTTATTCTATTCGTTATCCCAATGTTGGAAATCATGAAAAGTGCAAAGAAAATGAAATAGCCCACCCATCCTGACCAGAAGAGAAAGCACCGGCTGCAGCTACTCCCTGACATTTACATGGAGTAAAGGCCCCTACAGCCACTTATGCTCAGGCAAGATAGCATATCCTTTTCTTAACTTGTTTTCCCCTTTCTCTCCCTTTCTCTCCCTTTCTCTCCCTTTCTCTCCCTTTCTCTCCCTTTCTCTCCCTTTCTCTCTCTTTCTCTCTCTTTCTCCCTCTTTCTCTCTCTCTCTCCCTTCCTCTTTCCCTCTCTCCCTCTCTCCCCCTCTCTCTCTTTTTTATCCACTTACAAAGAACTTACTGTTTCTGGTGCTCAGTGGCTCTGTAGAAACAAACTGTACATACAGTTATGGAAGTTCTTTTCGAGCCTGAAACATCTTTCTCAAGCCACAGAGAAATTACTTCCTGGAAAGTAATTGTATGTCTCCCATATGAGTCAGTAAGAAAAGAGTGAATGGGGGACCCTGTGGGAGCAGGAATGCAATGTGGAAGAGCTAGATGAAAGGCACTGGATTGCCCTAATTTCCTAGCATGTAAGAATGTAATTCACTTTGATAGCACATCACCACTGGTGGATTTCCAACAGATGGAAAAGACTTGCTTGCTGAGGAAGTAAGTAATGTCACATGAAACATACATAATTTGCACGGAGAGAAAATGTAAGATCACTAAGGTTATTTTTTTTCTAACAATGATTCATGACACTGACATTTTGGAGAGTGAGGGTCTAGAGTAGAAGCTATGAATAATATGTATTTTTGCTGTAGGGATCTGTGTCTGCTTTCTTACAGACTTTTAGGAAGCTGTTGCAAACTTAATCCTGTTTAGCAATTATGATTTAGTTCAATTGGCTCCAATCTTCATAGTGTTTAAACTTAGTTTTAAAGAATAATATCCACCTTGTTACTTTACATAAACCCTGGAAAAGTAATACACATTTAAAATGGCATTCTTGGCATTATGAAACAGTCAAAGGGAGACACAAAAGTTTACCATGCCATTAATAATATTTGTGTGTGTGTGTATGTATTTCTGAGGATAAAATGGTGAGATCTTTTAATGAAGACATCAAAGAATACTTCTCTCAGCTAAAAAGAAGAATGTCTCCTGACAAAAGCCAATTAAGGAGTGAATACATTTTGTTTATTTAGTCTTGAAAAACGTGTATTCTTGTAAAATGGAAAAAAAAAAAAAAACAACCCACCTAGATCCCAGTGTTCTTTTAATTCTGTGAAGCAGATAAGGAAACACAAAGATGTATGATGCATGGAAGCTTGATAGTGCATGAAAGAAACATAAAGACTGTGATTTTAGTGTTACCTAAGGCATGATATTGAAATATGTGTTCCAGGAGGGCTCTTTCTCAGCTTGCCTAGAGATTCTGGAACAAATTCTGTTCCTGTTACACCTCTGTAAATCTGGAATTATGAAATGACAAGTGGTAGCATTATTCCAAGTGTGTGCACTTCTAACCAAGAGTGGAATTTTTGCTCTACTTTAAGAGTGACCTAAAAGTCATTGTCCTGTGAGATATTTATGTTTCATGCATTTCTTGCCCTGTACTGAAGGCTGTCATCCTGCATGCTATCAACTCAATTTTTAAAAATCTGAGTGGGAAGTCCTTTAGCCTGGGGCAGCAGTAGCTTCTGCTGGAAACCCTGAAAGGTCTTACACCTCTGCTCATGTGTACTTGGCCTTGTTTCTCTTGTGGTTGTATAGCAGATGAAACCCAGTGATGGCTGGAAGGGAACCTGGGGCTGAGAGAAGATGGTATGGGCTATGAAGGAATTTGTGCAGACCCCCATCTGCTGCCTGACTGCAGGACTGGCTGGAGCTGGGAGTAACTTGTTTGGGTGAGCTCCCCCATGCTGGACTGTGATTGCTTGTCTGTGTTTTGAATAGGTAAAATAAAATATGCTGATGATGTTAGACAACATCAGATATATTTTTAAAATGTTTGTCTTCTACTGCATGGAATGGCTAGACAGTTAAAAGGAGACATAAAAGTTCATCCACAAAACAGACTGAATTGAAAATAAATGTAATAAATGCATAAAGAAGCTACTAAATGCTGAGTATGATGGTGAAAACAGCCATGGGAGTACAAAATGTTCTGACCCACAGAAGACTTCAGCCATGAGAGCATCAGAGCATGTACTGTTAAACTTGATTGTCCTTCAAATTCTGGATCCCAGGTATATTCCTATGCAATCAGATTTACATGGGAAAAAAGTAGAGGGGTTTCCCCATAAAGTCTCTTAGAGGATTCCCCTTCACCTGTTTCTGATGTTGGACTTATGACAGCATTGTAAACGCTTTGTCTTCAAATATTCACATGTGCATGAGATATTTGGTGTAACAGTTATGCTATGGTTCCTGTGTGTAAATTCTGCAGAATCAGAACCACGGGCTCTGATTTTCTTTCAGCAAAAGCAGTCATACACTATAGCTAGCATATGGAGTATTTTAACTTTGGCAATAGCTATTATATATAGCCATAGGGACTAATCGAAAGAAGATACTTAAACTTGGCTATATTATATAAGGAGTCAGAATAGTTAACGTTGTAAGCTGAACCAAAGATCTTCACATTGGTGCAACAGAAAAGTGGATTAAAATTTTAGGAAGAACTTAGAAATAAAACATAACAAACCATATTGGACAAATCCTAATTGAGGAAAATCATTATCCTGGAGTCCTACATGCATGGCAGTTGTGATTACAAAGCCTGCTTGGTGTTATTGGCAATAGCACTTTAAAAAGTTATTCTGGGAGACTAACTGATGCAGAAAGTCTTATACCACAGAATGGTAACTGTCTTTAAATTGTGTATTTTATAACTGCAGTTTTTTTCTCTAATGGGACCATATTCTTCCTCTATCACTTAATTTTCCACTTTCCAGGCTTTAAATAAAGTCTTAAATGCTTTAGGGTACATTTTGCTTTAGAGTTCTGAGGAAAGCAATGAAATATTTTTTTTAGGAGTAGCAACAAACTTTTAATTTATAATATGACAGTGAAAGATAGGTTGTTTCAACACAAATGTTCTTTCTTGTGGCAAGATGGAACTGTAGCTCATCAGACTCACGTGAATACCGGTCCTGCAATTGGATGTGTCAGGAATCAGAAAGGCTAGATTCAGGATTTGAACCTGATTTTGAGCACATTTGTTATAATCTTACCTGAAAATATTGAATACCACTTGTATTAGAGTGAAATAGGCTAATGAGGACTTATGAAAGAACTGCTCATGTATGTATTGTTAGAGGGAATGAGATTGTGTATGGGAAAGCTAGGGTCCCATCATTAAGAAATGTCGGAGTAAATAGAGCCTCATTGTACACCACAAAAAGACAAGTTGAAGACTGTTCTCTTTTATCATTCAGAGTCATACTGGAGAATGGATGGTAAAAACTTCAAAGTCAAGTGCTTATTGATGTTTTTGCTTATAAAAATAGTACAGGCACTTAACAGCCTTTGTATTATGTACATTTTTTAGCATGAGTGGGTAGCTGTGTTAGTCAGCAGGACAAACTAAATAATAAAGTTACCAATACATTTTTATAGACGAATCAAAATAAATACCTGGGCTTTCAGAATTACTCAGGATGCCTCTGTACAATAGAAGCAACCACAGAAGCCTGAGTGGTTCCAAATGTTGTGTCTACAGAATATTACTTATAACAGCGGTGTAGCCAGAGTCCTATTGTGCTATAGCAGATGAAGCTGAAACACCTCTCAATTAATTGTGCATTTATTAAACACTACGATTTACATGAAAAAATGTACTTCATGAGGGGTGTCCATGCCTACATTTTTATGCTTCAGCAAGAGTCCGCAGGCATTTTAGTACAGCACAATAATGATAGCAGAAAATAAATGTACAGGCCTGAGAAAAGCATAGCTTCACTGGTATGCTGTTTTTCTTTTTTGTTTGTTTATGTTTTTTGTTTTGTTTTGCTTTGTTTTGTTTTATTTTCTGATGTCAAGGGTGTATTCAGGCAACCAAAACTCCACCTCTGTTTCTGTATCTGGTGATCAATATGGAGCAACTCATGGAGTCTGAGTAACGGCCTACAGAGTGACCTGGAGCCAGCTAGAAAGAAATACAAACACAGAGTTGCTGCTGGAATTTAATCTGAGGATGATAGTCCTCAGGCCTATGGTCAGCAGGACCACTACTGCCCCCCAGACACATGTGCACCCTTAGTTTCCACATGCAGTTTGAAAACTGGAAGTCAAGACTATGCTCCTGTCTGCTGTCCCGCTGTACAAACTGCATTTTCCTTCTTAGAGACAGGGGAGGAAAACTGTACTTTGCTCAGATAGAATGAGCCCTATAGTTATATTCTAGGGAGAAGTGGATGGGATGCAGACTCTAGAAATGTGAACACATCAGTTTACACCAGAGAAATAAAAAAGGACTGATGTGTCCAAAGTGATGAAATACTATAGGCTTTGTTTAGGATTTTTGAATGTATCATTGTTAAGCCCAATTTAATCAATTTTAGTAGGAATTGTATTTCAGATTAGAGTCTTCAGGGCAGCCATCATCACGGCTCTTTAATTCTCCTAACCTATACATTTTTACTGCATGGATAAATATGCTTTGAAACTAATGCAGTGTCATCGAATCAAATACATCCGTAGTGGAACCAATCCATGCATACTCAAGTCACTAAATTTTTATGGAAATGAATAGATTTCCTTTCAAGGCATAATATTTTCACTAATACCAGTAGCTTTTCATTGAAAACCAATGCTTTGCTTTCCAAAACCAGCATATTTTAGTTTGAGAACATACAAATCCTGCTTGAATATTTTCTTCTTTTCCCTTTTCATAATTAAACCCATTGCACTAAACACAGTATTGGATGTCTAATGAAACCACACATTTTCTTAGGGACCACTTAAAGCAAGTTTATGTCAATGAATATACTGCGCTTCTCAGTGTAATTTAATAAACAAATTCTGTGAAATAGAACATGCTTTTACAGACAAAAATGGAGATGCACCATTTTTTTCCCATAGGCCTAATTTGAGCCCTTGATGTTTCTGCTGCTGTTTGAAGGTTTTCACTGTGGTAGCTAGATAGGCTACATGGAGGATAAAGAGCAGCCAGAGTAAATAGGTGAGAGACAGATGAGTGTGCACTAGGTATTAGAATATCCACAGACGAAAGGAACATAGGCACATGACCATGCTGCTTCAGTGACATTCAACTGTTAGCAGCCCTTTGGGACTCTGCTAGCTGACACATTTCAGGAAAGTCTGCAAGTTGTTTTGTGTGTGATGAAGTTGGTACTGAAGTCACCCCAGCATTAATGTTACAACATCACAGAGCTGCACCCAAACCTTGTAGGGTTCCTGTGATGAATATAACCACTTCCATTACACACTGGGGAACAGGAATTCTAGAGTAAATCTAGAGTCACTCACCTTTCATCGAGTTACTTTAGAGTTTAACAGTGTACCTGAGAGATTGAGAAACTGCCACACAATGTAAAAATGTTTAGGAAGTGACAGTGATTTTTTAAAATGTCATGTAAAAATGGGCATTTGCTTACAATTGGAGAGCAAATAGCCACTATTTTCTCATAGTCTTTTCATTGTTTTGCCAAAGATCAGATGTAATTTTGTAGATCTCAGTGGTGTTAGCAGCTTTGTGTGCTTCTGAGTGTACTTAGAATAGTGGCAAGGAATGCCTAGGAAAGGAAGTAGAAGACTGCAAACTGCCTGTGTTCTCTTTAGAAAACACACCATCAATGCAGCTTTGGAAATGAGGCCTCTAAGTTTCTAAGAAACAAAAACTTTGGCATTTTGTGAACAATAGAGGTGTTCATAGCCGTTTGTTCCAAACTGTATGGCACTTTTCAGCTAGGATTGTGTGCAGTTTATGTCAAAACATTTCAGTGAAGAAATACAAATACAGACTAATGTTTGACTTCTTTTGTTGTGTTGAACTGGAGCCAGAGAAAGTATTTATATATAAATCCACTTGTGAAATGCATAACCCTCTCAATGTGACTTATATGTCTGAGGCTTACAGAGAATTCAAGCTGATTGACAGAAAATACTGCTCTTATGGTGTCAGAATGTATTACCGTACTTATATAGAAACACAAAAAAATCCCTTTCTTCACCAATGTACGTGTTCATTGTCATTATGTTCTGCTATACTGAAGATGTTCAGGTACTGAAATACCCAATTTGCTAGGACCTAAAGCTACCATGAAAATATATTAGGCAACCAGATGGATAATTCAGCCTGTTGGTTTAAAAAAGTGTGCATTAAACATTCAGTATTTGAAGCTTGATCTAAAAAATGATTCTGTGGGGTCAAAGCTGACATTCAGTGAAGGAAAGAAAAATAAGAACTGAGACAATTAAAGAAAGCTTTCCATGTTTGCGCTGCAGTTAGTTATTCTTCCTTTTTTCCATTCTCCCCCTGCTAAGCCAGTGCACATCAAGCAACTGACAGCACAGTCTGCAAATAGATCATGAGCAGATTACATACATCTTTATGTATTTGGCACACAGGTACTATCTGCTTTTTGAGAATAGTTCCGATTAAAGCAAATGGATTTTGTATATTATGTCCTACAGATGAACACCCTATGCCACTTCTATTGCTCCTATGACACTATTCACCATTTCTGACCTGTTAAAGAACATTAAGATCTTGCATGTTAAAGGATTGTTGTACAAATGAAGAGGAGGAAGAGATGGTTGGGCGCTGGCAATTTTACTATCATGGCCATTTTTATCAAGTGAGTGTCCCACACTGGTACTCAGAAATGTTCTGTCAGTGTGGAAAAGTGTGTCAGTTCCTGCAAATGGACAGCACCTTAAAAAGAAGATTGAGACAAGTGTCACCTCAGATGATAGGGAAGTGCATAGAAAGTGTTGCTTGATGAAGAAACCTCAGTGCTGCCTTGCATATGCATCTGCACACTGGAGAACAGCACAAGGAAGTACTGGAGTACAACACAAGGAAGAAAGTATAGGAAGTACAGGAGTGTTAAAGTCCATATCACCGCTGAGAGGCTGCTGCAAGCAAGAGAAAGAGGAACACAGAAGGGGAAGTGTGAAGTGGTTACCTTCATATGGCAGTCTTCAAAAGATTTTACAGAAATCTCTGGGAGTTTACAGAAAATATAATCTTATTCTTACATTCTTATCATGAGATTCTGCAGTTGCATAGCCTTTGGTCTCTAAAATGAGAAAATAAAAAAAGCAGGGAAAGAATAACATATTTTGACAGAAAGTTTATTACCTGCTCCCAGGATGGCAGGGCAACCTAAGTTCACAGATACCATACTGAATGATTTGAGCCAAGGACTGTAGCAGAAAGTTGATGAGAAACTACCTGTTATACTGAAATCCAAAATATGCTAGGTTGGAATCCCATCACAGAGATGGAGAGATCTTTGTTTTTTTTCTAAATTATATAGATTCAAGTCTCAATCACATTTCCATTGGATGACTAGTTTGCTCCATATGCACCTAGAGGAAGAAGTTGAAGAGAATTTCCAGATTTAAATGATAAAGTATTACAATGAAAGCTAATTTACAAAACTGCAAGCTTTATGAAAAGTAGGATAACTAACAGTTTTCACAATAGAAAGAGAAGTGGAAGGACAATAATGACTGTTCACTGACAGTTTGAGAAATGGTAAGAGCTACTAGCAGCAGTACATACCCTTCCATTCACAGCCAGGAGAAGTGTTATCTAAAATGAAGTAGAGCAACTCTAACTGATAATAATGATTTTTATCATAGCCATGACCGCTATGAACCTTGTCAATGGGATAAGAGAAGGACAAGTGGAAGATGAAGCATATAAATAACATGTGTAAAAGCAGGACAATAAGCAGCACTTCAGAGAATACTGTCTTCGCTCAGTCATGCTCAAAGGTCATTTTATAGAGCAGCTTCTTATGTGAGTAAGTTCAAAAACAGCATTCAACACTCTCTAAGCCACCTATTGAGCAGGGACAAGGGGACGGTGGAAAGGCCATCCTGGACAGATTTACCGTCATCTCATTTATAGTTCACTTTGTGGGCCAAGAAGATCTAGGAAGTAGAAGAGAGAGTTAGAAAAAAACATTGATGTATTCTTACTTTAATGTTCAAGAAAATATTTTTTTCCTTTCAAACACTGTTGTTTTTGCATTTTTAAGTAGATAATCTGGACAGTCTGTCTCTGGTTCAGATGGAGAAATGTCTTTCAAATTGGGGCCTGAAAGACTTACAAGTGACTCAGAGCACTCTGGCTAAGGGTGGAATAAGGAAGATGTGACCCTGGGCACAAGCATGCCTGTCATATCAGTCTGGTGGGACCCAAACTTAAATGAAGAGGTGGCTACACTGAGGATTTTGACAGTCTCTGCATACATGGAGCATAGTACCCAATCTCAGTGAAGAGTTGTTCATCTTCACATTCATAGACACATCATGTGAAGTGAGCATCTAACTGATACGTTTTTCCTGGGTATGGGCTTGCAGAGAAATGAAACAGAACAAAACAGCTGTCAAACAACTATTAAGCCTCAAAACTGAGTTCAAATACAAGATGAAGAGGAACAAGATGAAACTGTAAGGAACAAGATAAAACTGAAATTCTTTATCTGTCATTTATAAAATCTGAATTTATTTACTATTTGCATAGCTACATCCATTCAAATCAAATGTAGTCAGTGTTGGTAGGTCTAAACCTATTTGTGTCTTACCAGAGAGTAAATTAACTGTGCAGATGCTAATAGATACAGAATGGCAATGATAGGAAACTGCCTAATAATTAACTATAGAGGCAAAAGATGTAAGTTCATATCCCAAGGGAATACGGTACAAATCTACTATCAGAAGAGACACAGGAAATAATATCTGGACATGTGAAACAGTCACTTTGAACGTTATTAATATAATTACCATTTTTCTTGCATAGGTTGTCTTTGTTTTGGTCATCACACTAAGTGCCTGTAAAAGTGCAAGTTGTGTGTTGCCTTGTCCTGTGGTTCTGACCTACATGCAGTTGGCTCTTCTGATGAGGATGCGTATATTCTCATCACTTCAAGAAAAAAACGACTATCCTTTTCTTTGCCACTGCAGTACTATCACTAGCATGGTATAAATCAAGCACAGCAAAACCACTCTTGTGGGCGCTTTCTCATAATATAAGTGGGTCATTCCCCTGGGAAGGGGAGAGTGGAACAAAACCTATGTCTGTATAGAAATGAGATGGACCTTAACATCTTAAAAGGACAGTGTTTCCAATATAGGTATTTAAAACTCCATCACTCTGTTTATATATTTTTAAGTGCATACTCATGTAAATACATCTGATCATATGGTAAACATCATACTGTGTGAGGATAGTGTATGATGGGTTAGCCTGAGGGAAAAATCATCCTTTCTACCATGGCTGGGCCATTCGTGGATTGTCATGTAATGTCCCACTGATTAGGATGGTTGTCCTGTCACAGTGAAGTCAGTGTGCCAGCTATGAAAATAATAGTCAACTTATGCACACAGGTGTGGCACCAACTGGAAAAAAAAATGAAATTCCCATGGTTTCTGAATAGTTTGCCATGTGCGGTAGAAGTCTGACTACAAGGAATTTTTTTATTAATAATCTTAATTCACCCCAGAGTTACACAAGTAGAGTTAGGCACATATACAGTGTTTTCTGAAACTATTTCATGAAAGAAAATATAAACAAAATGGATTAACAGAATATATTTTTTTCTAAAGAGTAATTTTCCATTTTTTTTCGTTGTGCAGCAGCTGCTGTTGCCATGCTGTCATTGCTGTTGCTATGTATTTTTGAGTGTGCCAGGATGTAATTGGCTACTTCAGCATATATAAACCATTGGTAGAGATGTTTCTATGGAAAATCATATCTTTTTTTGATTGGTTGATGTTGAAAGTAGATGTGCTTACCTATCATCTCAATTTAAATTGAGACCAACAGGTTTCAAGTCTCATAATGCCGTGAAGCCACATGCTATTCATCATGGTGGTGCTGAATTCAGGCAAGTATTTTAAGTTGACATCATGGTCAAATGTGAGTGAGATTGCTTCTCCACGGTCTCCAAATGTTTCTATGATCTTTGGCAAACTTTTTGATCCACCATGAATTATATTTGCTCTGAAAATACTGCTATGTCCTGGTTTTGCTACTAAACCAAAACTTATCTGAGACTAGCTGTGAATTTTGCTTGGAGACTTTTAAGAAAGAATTATTGACTCATATAATTAAGCTATATATAACTGAATCTTCCAAAAAGTTTGGCAAATAACTTTTATGTATGTAGTTTATGTCAAATGCATGACTAGAAGTTGGTAAACCTGGACAATATTGAGTACACAGTGGTCTTTTGTGAAAACAAAGGACTTCTTTCAATGAGGGAAGAGATTTAGCTTATCTGCTCTGGACATACCAGTCATGAAGCCTTGGTCTAAAAGGTAGAGATCTGCGGATGAGCTAAGAACTCAGAGGATCAAGTAGAATAAAAGTAAATATAAATTTCAGATCAAACCACTCAGATTTCATACAGCCAGGATGATAGAATCTGTTTCAACAATACTACTTATATTTGTGTTAAAAAGTGTTATAACCAAAGTTTACTTAGGTTATATGAAAACCTGCTTCAGACCAAATATAGATGCAAGACCTGATGAAAGGTACAAAAGTATACAAATGCAAACACTATAGGATTATTTTTTCAGAACAAGTGACATGTTTCATAACCTCAGTTTCATAATTAAGTACTTCCACTTGAAGAAGTTAAAATAAAATGTATGGTTTTTCTTTTTTTGACACTCTAGTGTTATAGAAATGTATTTCCAGAGGGGAATCTGTAAGTCCTCCCCTGTAGGAGGTGGCTGAGGTGTTATTTAAATTTAAATGAAATGAAACTTGATTGAAGGGTTGTTAAGAAAGGACTACAGAGTGTTGGGTTACATCACAGAAAAGACTCTTGAATTGTCATCTGCTCGGTTCATAAAATCTCTTCAGTTATTTCTCTGGTTTCAATATGAGGCGATTGTTTTGTTTTTTTTTTATCTCGCTCACCTCCAGCTTTTATTAGCTTTTATTAGCAGGTCAGAGCATTCCCTCTATTTTATTCCTAAAATGTCTTGTCTTTTACTACTGGTCTGATTCTTGTTGCATCAAAGATTATTTTTTTAATTAGATCTTAACTTTTTCCTCTGTCTTTATCAGACCAATTACCAAACTCAGCAGTGGCAAGCTGAAACTTACAGTTTTGGAGATAAATTTTTCTTTGTTTATTTTCCTCTCTAAGTCATGGGAAGATACTGCCTGAGAAAAATTTTATTTCCCTCATCTATAAACTGTGCAGTTGGAAATGAACTGATTTTCTAAAGAAATTACGAA
The DNA here is from genome assembly GCF_987193195.1 of Phasianus colchicus. NCBI lineage: Eukaryota > Metazoa > Chordata > Aves > Galliformes > Phasianidae > Phasianus > Phasianus colchicus. Next base: position 18,772,609 of record NC_143441.1, on the reverse strand, counting down.
TGGGATGTTTATGTTATTTAGTATTGACTAAATATTGAAATTTACTAATGATAGGCTGTGTTAGACTCCAGAAATACAAGCTTTTTAAAAAAGAAGATTTATGTATTTAGGTCATCATTCTGCCATTTTTAATATGTACTTTTCACTAAAAAGCTTATTCAGGAGTAATAACAATGTGCGAATTTTAAAAGTCAAAATAAGTTTTTGCACTGTTGTGAACCACAAATGGTCCTTTAGAACATTAAATTTTCCATTTAAAAGATGTTACACTGGCATTATGATGCACGCATGAAACATGATTTGTGGAAAGGCTACACACACACACACACACATTACTGCGTGACAGATCTGCTTTATCTTCTGGGGCATCCTAGCACCTTAAGCACAGCCTTAGAAGTGATTGCAAGTCCCTGTGGACTCCATGGATGAGTGCCACAATGACATAATGCTACGGGTATGTGTTCAATGCCCCTGCAAAGCATTAATTTACCTGCTGCATTCTCCTCCAATCACTTCCAGCTGAAAGCTGGTGAGTGCCATCACTGCTACTGCTAGCAAGCAGGCAACAACTTAATGGAGATCATTCCCTTTAAGAGGTCTCTGCTGAGTTTTTGGTTGTCAGGGAAGATGATAGTCTCATCCCTCCGGTTAGATAAAATTAAGACTCCTTCTGAATATCTCATTATTGATCAAGTGGCACTTGGAGTCAGCTGGTTATATTCCTTTTCTAAGATGCTAGCCACTCTCCAGAGGGTTTCTCAGGCTATGGAGAAGCTCTGGCCTGTAAGAGGTTTTCCAGAGGTCCTTTCCTTTGGTTAAATCTCAGGTTTTAATAAAAAATAAGGACTGAGACCAACCACTGTGAAGGAAAAAAATCCTGGAATCTTGGATTAGCAGAAAATGAATGCTGTGAACTAGTTTGGTGACAGCAGCAAAATATTGATCATATCTGAATAGAAGTACAGCAGCATGTGAAACCAAAGTTTGGCCTTCAAACTTAAGTAAGTTTATTTCTTTGGCATACATTAACTGGGCAGACACATTAATGGGTGAGAACAGAGATACAGCTATGCCCTTTCCGTTCCCTACCTGATAAAAAGATCGTGAGGAAGGCCTGTTCAGACTTTGATGTGGTTTATATATTTAATGTTCTCCATCTAGCCTGGCCCAGAAATGTTTTGTTTCTAGGGATTACAAGTTGAACACATTATGGTAATTATACTTCAACTGGTCTATTCTTTCTGAGAGAACAAGTCAGTTTCTGTTATAATTTTCTTAAACTTCCCCTTTTTGAGCAGAAGCTATGCTCTCTGTCAGTAACAGTCCTTTTAACAGTCCTTTTTTTTTTTTTTTTTTTTTTTTAACTGAAAGTTAAATAATAAGACTTGGTGCTGCCATTTGAAAATAAAAGAAGTAAAAAATATATTTTTCTCACTAAGAAAACACTGTGGGCTGAGAGAACTGTGCTGATCCTTGGAGCTAAGCATGCATATCTCTAATTCAAGTGTGGCAATGCTCCTTGGGTACAGGAGTGTGTAATTTGCTGTAATCTTGGCCTGTGCATTTTTCTTAAACCGGTACTTTATTATTTGGAGCTTGTCCATTTGCCTAAGTCCCTTTCATATTCCTTTCAAGCACACCCATGTAGGAAAATAAGCCTGTCTTTATCTTCACAGCAATGGCTTTTTTGTTTGTTTGTTTCTAGATCATATCCAAATGAAGTAATTGTGACTACTTGATCTTGCTAATTGAACTTATAATTTATGTGTATTGTTTTTGAGTCAAATAGTGTTCTTGATAAGGAGAAATACGGAGTTACACAAGGAAAACACAGGGAAACATCCTGAGAGAGAAATATCATGGTCAGGAGGGGGTTTCCAGTGATCACCTAAAGATTCCTCTCTTACAGTGGAAACTTCACTAGCTGATATGAGAAGATATGGGTCAGTACTTGAGTCTATCTGTGTTGAGGCAAGTAAATGCCTCTCTAAACTGCATCTGAAACTGAAATTGCCTTTTCCAGGATTCCAGATTAGACAGACCTCACACTGAAGTCCTAAGTTATAAATGAATGCTACAAACAATATTATTGGATGATTACTCCACTCCGATCTCATTTATGGAGTAATCATAGCTGACACTATCCCTCTATTTACAGGTCTTCCAACAAACCACTTCTTTGGCTCACAGAGGATACAATAATCTACCATCTTAATTGGGACTGTCCTGGTTTTTGTATCAGATAAAAATCTGCTCTGTTGCGTTGGTTTGTACTGAAGAGTTTCAAACATCTACAAAGGCAAGAATTAGCAGCTGGACTAGAATACACCGTGATCTATGGGATGTGGGATGAGACATGAAACACTACTGAATTTTGGAGCAGTCATTATGGGGTTTAGTACAGTGGAAGGACCTTTTGTTCCAGTGCTGAAGTATGAGGCAGGACTATGTTGAGATATCTTGGGAGTCATTTCCACTCCCTTTCTTCAGCATCATTTGCTGGGCATTAGTGTTTCATATCACCTTGATTTAGAAACCCTTGTTGAAGATATTTAGACCTTCATAGAACAAAAACGACTTTTACACTCTTATTCTAGATTTAAAAGAATGCATATGTAAGCAATCCTAACTCCACTGAATAGACTCAGCTATCTCTTCCTTGAGGATAGAAAGAAGACAGGGGCCTTACACTTAAAAAGATGGATCTGATTTTATTATATATCCTAATTTGTTTTCTCTGTCCATTGCTGCAATGAATACTGAGAGACACAGAAAGCTGAGCCAGTGTGATTTACATCAAGTCTATGTGTGCAAACCCAGCTCTTATTTAGTAGGTTTACTTCTACAGATGCCAAGGCAAAGATTTTGTCCCACTGTTTGTTTATAAATTTAAAGGTCAGATGTTGGGTCTTTCTTGAATTTATTGTCTTTTGTTATTTTTACAAGCTTCTTTATGGTCATTACATAGTATTACAGTTATTACACATCAGTCTAGGAAGATCTATGCTTTTTTATGACATCAGAAAGTCATCAAAAAGTAAGCACAGCAGGTGTCTCTAAATCACAGATGACTATTTGATTAGACCTGTTGTGTTAGCTGATAACATTGCTCTTTTTGGCCTTGCTGAGGATATGTATCTCTGCAGTTGAACCCTGCAACTCTCTTTTTAATTTACATTATATAGTATTATATGCTATGGCTTCAAAGACTATTGCCATTTGCGTGGCTGTAATTGTTGTATTCAACAGTCATGTTGGGTGTGTGTGGAGGGCGGCATTCAGCAACAATGATTTCCTTGAAAATCAGAAATAAAAATCCAGTTTAGCTTAATGAAAACATATGCTGACAGCAGTACATGGCCTGATGCAGACAAGATAGAAATAAAACATGTTGTTTTCTTGTTATGTGCTAGGTCTGTTGTTAGTCTCTTTTTTTTACCTCAGCAGAGGTTGCTGATACGTTATTGCTGCACTGTTGTACGCCAGTGAGGTTTCCTGCAAATGTCTTCCCAGAAGGAGGGGTCCATCAGTGCTCTTGAGAAAAAGTGAGACAACTAGTTTTTGAGTAATGGTAATGTGATTTGAGTGGGATAATGGAGCTGTCCTGATCATTGCAATTTCCCTGCCCACAGCCTAAGGATAGGGGAAGCAGACATCTGAAAGGGATGGACTGGGTGACAAAACACTACTCCAGTAAAAGTTGTTTAGGGAGAATTTTAGGAGCATTCACGAGTGCTTGCAGTTTTTTCTTTCTGTGTCTCTATTTCAGTTACTGCCTCTGTGACAGTATGAGATAACTCAATTATTATGAAAAGATAAGAGTATATTAGAGTCCTGTGAGGAAGAAGTTCCTAGACTGAGTCCCTAATGCATACAAGGATAATGGTAAGATAAAGCCTTAGTTAATTATATTGAAGAGGCAGGAAGAAGCTCACAACTGATCATGCTGTAGTTAAATGTATTTTTTTTTTCCTAAATGAACACTTAGTGCTGATTGTGTTCCTGTTGTTCGATCAGAGGATCAGGGTTACAAGATATAGACATTCACTGAACTGTAGATACTGTCCTCAAATTAACATTATATTATATGACTGCATACAAGGGTGCTGTTGGTGCAAGGGAAGTCTTGGTTTGCTGTATTCCTTTGCGAGACACCTGCGTTTAAATGTGGCAAGACCCAGAAATACTGGACAACTGCATGCATATATTGATGCATGCGGATACATGTGCTACACTTACTATTTCTTTACATCCTGTCACATGTTATCCCAGAGACAAAAGCTTTGCTGAGCCACATCATAGCTGGCAATAGAGTGGGCAAGATTTCAGTTCTGAGTCAGAGAGACTTTTTCACTGACTCTCAGAGAAAACAAGCAAAACACATTTACGTGCAGCAGAAGTTGAAAATTCATTGCCCTTACACACAAGCAAGCACCTTCATTCCCCCAACCCAACAACCAAATGCGTGTGCATGCCCAGACACACACTGTGCTCGTCTGTGGTTCTGCATAGTGACTTTCTCACCTCACAAAGGAATAGAGCAGAAAGGCAGTTCTGTCATGAGATTTCGACAGATATCCATTCATGTAGCCTGCCCTAGATGTGCTGAATCAGTGCCTTTCTCTGCCAGCTCTCATTCACATTGCAGTAATCAGGGCTACTGATATAACCTGTGAAAATGAATTAATTTTCCTGTTAAATTCATCCAATTATACTAAAAGCAAATAACAATAATCTGAGGGAAATACAGCTACCTTAACCTACGGATCACCCAACATCCTCAGTACAGAAGCACCTAAAAGCTGCCTGCTAAGTTGGTTGATATGCCTTTTATTTAGCTTGATGTTAATTTGCTTAACACTGTTTTGGTATATGTGATTGTGGAACATAAAAATGCAGTAGGTGGTTTATAGGAAACGAGAGCAAAAGAATACTCTGTGCTATGAGCTCCACATACATTGCATATTCTCCAAAGGGATGAAATTTCCCTCGAGCTAGTGGGTAAACTGCAAAGTGAGGTACACTAGCAGCTTTACGGTTTGCTTTAACCTGCTCCTCCTACCCGTGCTTTGTGGTGGGTGTACAACTGTTGCAAGTAGGTGGCACAGCTGTTTGCGTTGACTGGCTCAGTACCTTTGGGATACAGACAACACAGTTAACGTTGCAAGATGAAAATGGCATCTATACTTTAATAAACTCATTCGATTTCTTTGTGAGAGAAAAGGGGGATATGGGGGGGGACTTGCCAGCTTGACTATATCTGTATTAGTGGCACTGCTCAAATCACACAGTGGTGGCTAATGCTTGCAAAATCCTGACTAGCATTTGAAAGGGTAACATCAGTTTATTATTGCTGCAGTAGCTGTTAACTTTATGAAGATTTCCTGTGCACCTGCCTGCTACCACATCTTTAACATATATGCATATTTATACAACTTAGGCAACATATGTTTGATGATTTTTGTCATTTATATTTACTACAGTATGGATAGCAATTAAAAAATAACCATGTTCTCAGTGATGAATTGGTGAAATTCCTGGAGAAGCAGGAGCCACATGAAGAATTTGAAGATAGAGAACAAGGTAAATAGCATGTAAAATTCTAGCTACTCAGTCAGAACAGAAAAAAATGCAAGTGTGTGCATTATTGTGTGTGTATGTACATATATAAAATCATACAAAACTCTTCATTTAGAGACAGAACAGAGAAATGGTTGAGTTTTGTTTTATCAGTGATGAAGGAACGCATTTTCTGCAGAGCTGGTGCTGTTCTGTTCCCCAGTACTGTGTATTTTGAATGTAAAATGGATGTATTTAGTTGCAGGCACACATGCTAAAGCAATGCATGACAGTACAGTCCGTTTCTGACTCACCCTGGCAGCGGATCAGGCAGCTCCCCTGAGCACCAATATAGGTGCTAAGGCTGCAGAGAGGAGTTTGGGAATGATCCTTAGAAGCAGCCAGTCGAGGGAAAAGCTTAGGCTGAAGTCCACATTTGGCATGTCTGACTTAAAAATAGAGGAAGATCCTAGGGAGAGGGTGAGTTTTGGATATTAGCCTATCATATCTGTGATGGCACATGCACGCCAGCACCCACACTATGCATGAAAGTGAGACAAGAACATGTGATTTGTACTCAGAATGTAGGTGCCAGCATTTTTAGAGAGAATTTCTTACCATGTGGCATATTATCATATTTGAGACCTGCTCATCTCCGTAAAAAGACAGAGGATAGTGGGCTGTGCAGAAATGGAGTGAGACAGTGGAAATGCACGTAGGGGAGCTGTGAAAACAGAGAGGGGAGTGGAGAGGAACTTGGAGAGCTGAAGTTAAAGAGAAAAAACAGAGAAGGTTCAACCTGAATTTTGGGCTTTTGGAGTAACTCTACTGTGTCTGAGGGGAGAGTGCCATAGGGAAGACTTGAACAAACTCTAAAAATACTAGATCTTGTCTTGGAAGTAGTGTTTTCCATGTCAGCATGGTGATTTGCCTAGAATCATTTATTTCTTCATTAGCCTTCATTAGGGTGCCTTATTTACCCTAACTGTGGCTGTAGTTTCACACACAGGCTAGAGCAGCTGCAGGTCCACTCGTTTCCACCATTTGCCCATGCCCAGCAATGTCCCAACTAACACAGCCCCTCACTCTGAGTAGCACACTGTTACTCAAGTGGTGCAGTTTAAAGTGAGCTGATCCATACCAGAATATTTACTAGATTTTTCTTCTTACAACTGCCTGTGCTGTCAGAGGGACTGCCCTGTGGCAGCAGAGATGCTCAGAGTGGCCTCTGTAGACCAAGAGATTTGTCACATCACTTCTCTAACTATATCTCTGGGTGGTTCAGGAGCCTGTTTGTCATGTCAGATGACAGCATCTTTGCATGTGGCTTTTAATTTATATTGAATATAAAGTTCTGACAGTGAGACTTGGAGTCAGCTGCTTGTTAAAACCCATGCTACTTTAACTGCTTTCTATTTTAGCAATTCTACTAAAGAATTGAATCAATTTTTAGTTTTTAAAAAAATTCCACGTGTGTCTAGGATTGACAACTCCTAGGCCAGTGTTTAGCCCAGTGCAATGCAAACCTGCTGATATATTAAACCCCAAACCAGCATTTGTGGTAGAAATACAGAAAGCCTTTAACTATAACGACACTAGCAGGTGTCACCACTATAAAGATAACAGCCTCCCCATGAACAAATATTAGATTAAAGAGATCAATCAATCTGTATCTCAAATTCTATGCCCAGCATGATCACTACCAGTAAAAAGAAATCTTCTACTTTGTCTGCATGTTGTAACAGGTGAAAGACCTCTTGATTGTTCAATTATTTTTGCAATATTTTGAGAAAATAGGCAGTTTTTTTTTTTCCTGTTGCATACTCTTTATGTAAATGATACATAACATGATACAGAAAATGTTTGTTACCTAAAGACACAATAATCTATTGATTTCAAATCTTGTGGCAGACTGCAGATGATCATGGTGGGCAAGAGATGTGAGCTCACTACAACCATCTCCTCCAGGAATGCTGAAAAAGCCCTGCCAAGCACTAGGGTGACATCAAGTCCTCTGCATTCCAAAAATTTGATCAGATTGCCTGTGGAAATAATGTATTCTGCCCTTGATTTTTTTTATTTCTCCTATTGCTGCTAGCCTGCTTCCAACATTGCCTTTCCCTTGAAAACTGTCAAAAGTTACTACTTTGATTCTTCATGGTTTTGCATGCTATGCCATTCACTTAAATGCGTGAAATGAGTGCAGGCTGCTATCGAGTCAACACGATCCAACCCACGCAAAGGCTGCGCAGTCACTGCTCGTTGTGACATGCGCCAAAGGTGAGGGAAATACAGCCCTCTGCTCATAACTAAATGCTCCTTCCAGTCCTCCTTTCCTTTTCCTTTTCTGATCATCTGTGATCACTTATCACCTGTCAAAAACAATCCATGCTACGAACTTCTATGGTGTAGGATTGAGCGTCTTTCCATGTGCTTCCACTGATGTGATCCCTGAAGTAAGGTTCTGGAATGTGCCATGGAACATCGGTACAATTGCTCACCATTTCTGCCAGTTTATATACCACTGCTGTCCTTTCCATTGCAGCTCAGTCTAGGATCACAGATGCTGTATTCTTAGTTTTTGAACAGGAGTTATTATAAGATCTGTTTGTAGTAACGGCTTCAGTATCTGATTCTACAGCCTCAATATGTGATTCTCGCAAAAATGCACCTGATTAAAAAATCAGAAACCTGTTCCTTGGAAGCATGGCATACTGGAAATACAAGATATATCAAGACCAAGATCCACAGATAGCAGTTCATGATGGGATATATAAGTATCAAGGGAAACATGCTAGAATAATTTAACTGCAAGGGCAGATGATCTTATCCCTATGTACAGCACTTGTTGATTATCTAAATTTATTATTTTTAGTCTGTACTGGACTGCACAAATGTAACTTTTGTGCAAAAAATTGTCCATATCAGATAAATACAGAAACTGTTGATCTTTTACTATATACCTCTAGTTTATCTTTCAACATCACACATATATAGACAAGATAAAGATAAAATAAAGCTATCTAAGAAAGATGAGTGACACGACCGTTTCTTCAGAGATCCTTGAAATCTGACTCATAAAAGTATTAACAGTTGTTTCCTCTAAATGAAAACCAAAGTGGAAGCCTGTTCAAGTGTGCATATAAGGAATCTTCTCAGTAATACACTGGGTGACTAGTAAGTATACTTATGTTTTCACCATTTTTTTGTTTGTTTTTTTTTTCTCAAAACCACAAAATAAGCTCTGTAATATTTTGTTTGAAACAAAATACAATTTGAGAACCACTTGGGTACTTTTCCTGCAAAAAGATTTTAGGATTAAGTTTCTAAGTGAACTTAGAGCCTGACAAATATAAAGGTTTAATTCAGCAATAATATTTACAATTGCAAAACAGCTACTCAACTTCCTTCTCCTCATGTTTTCCCATGTTGTACCAACTTTCAGTTCACTTGAGTGAGTTCATAGTGCTCTTAAAAAGTCATGGGAAGTTTATTTAGCGGAATACAGGTTTCATGATGATGAATGATGACTGCAAGACACGTCTATGAAGACCCCGCACCAGTGCCATTACGATATAAGATGAAGATGGGGAAAGCAATTTCAGTGTAACTCTATGGAGACCCCATTACCATACCATTACAACTGCAGACTAATTGAAGAGCAGGAACATGTGGAGCCCTTTGTTTGGTGACACAATTACGATGTGTCATTAATATGTCAAAATAATTTCAATGCTAGGCATCAGATTTTTTGCTATTATTAATAATAGACACTATTCTACTATTCTTTGAGCTTACACAGTTCCTCTGAGCTGGATGCAAACAGTTCAGGCACTGTACAAGGCTGTGGGCAGAGATTCAGAGGTCAAAAGCCACTTTATGTGAAGAGACACGCTACTGCAGACAATTATACTGCTGCTTCCTTTTCTGAGCCTGCATATTGTGCTAAATCTTGCCATTCTAAAATTTAGATTAGAAAAAATTGAGCATAAATACAAGTTATTGGAAAGAGATATTTAACGAGAATATTACAGCACTGCATCTCAAAATCTCCAAATTTAACCACAAAAGTCTTAAATATCTACCTCAATTTAAAGCTTAGTCTTCTGTGTCCATGTATTACAGCATTTGCTGATCTCTGCTTTCTGGTGACAGCAATGGAGTCTGAGGGAATGGCATGAAGCTGTGACAGGGGAGGGTCAGGTTGGGTGTTAGGAAAAGATTCTTCACCAGAAGGTGGTCAATCAATGCAACAGGCTCCCCAGGACATTGAGCACGGTCCCAAGATGCCAGAGTTCAAGGTGCCATGTCTGGACAATGCTCTCACACATAGAGTCTGATTTTTGTGTGGTCCAATGTGGAGCCTGGAGTTGGACTAGATGATTCTTGGTCTCTTCAATTCAAGATATTCTGTGATTCTAGGATTTCTAAGAAGTATGTTATTGAGACAGTTCACAGTTGAGTGACCTGGGTCAAATGAACTATATTTTCAAAGCTTTTTAAGTGAAAAAAGATGAAGATGGTTATCTAAGCCCCACTTAAGATTTAGCCCATTGAAGCTGAATGAAATATTTTGCAGCATCTTGTGTGATAGGGTGAGGTGCTAACATACCTGTCAGGGTCTTGTTATTTTTGAGTAGAGAAGTCTTTACTCAGTTTCAGTAAATAGGGCTTTATTTGGCCTTCTACTGGTCTAAACCAGGGTACCTTCTAAGAGTTCATAATATTAATTTTATTAAAAATGCTATTCTAATACTTTAGTTTTCCAAATACTTACCTAACTACCCTACAGTTTGTAATGACTAGGCCATGTATAATATTTAATATAATTACCCCATAAACACTCTATTTGTTCTTCCATCTTTTTAAGAAATTCTGCTCTAAGAACAAAACTGTAAGTCTAGTGAGTTGATGGTAAAACCCACTGTCTTCCACAAGAATTTAATGGAGTTTTATCTTGCCACTTTTAATCACTTGCTACTCACTGACCTTTTCTCCAACTCAATATTCTTTTATTTTAAATAAAGTTTTTCATTCTACTTTGATTTTGTCTGTTTATTTTGTGTCTTTTTACCTTACTGAAGAGCCTAGAGCAACTATTTCCAAAGTTTCAAACAGTTCAAGTCCTTGAGTTATCTTTGGCTGCATGTCTTCAGCTTCTACCATATTCTTTTTAGAGCTGTACCTGTTACTCCAAATGTGGTCTTCTGATCAGCTGTTTATGATCTATTTGCACGACTAGTATATATATTTTTTTTCTTTCTCCAACTGCTTATGCTTATTATTATATGTTTTTAGATTTTTTTTTTTTTTTTTTTTTTTCCTGCATGGTAGAGAGGTTTGGAGGGAGATCTTTTCTTAACATTTTAACCTGAGAACATCTCTTCATTTTGCATTGGAAAAAAACTTCAGAAGCTATGAGATTTTCTAGCATTCCTGCTTGGCTGAAAATTAATGGCAAAACTGTAGTTGCTTTTGAATGGTAAAAACAATGGATGGCAACAGTAAAGCCACAGAGTCATAAAGAATGAGAAGGATTATGAAGGTAGCTTTATTAGGCAATGGAATTGTCTCTCTTTTGGTAAGACTTAAAATCTCCCCGTTGCTTTCTTTACTGAAAAATCAATGCACGTGTAGCTTCTAAGAAGAGTAGCCAGCACAGAGCAATGTAGTGGCTCTGTGTACACTTTTATTCACCCCATTTCAGACAGTGTTTGTCTTTTGCTGTAGGCATTAAACATTAATAACATGTTCTTGCAAGGAGAAGAGGTGAATCGACTTTTTCACACACAGAATTGTGTCCTAAAAGCCTGCATGGTGTCAACTCTGTTTTTGTTTTCTAGCTTCATTTTTTTTTTCTCTGTGCTTTCAATTTATTGTTGTTACTGTCTTTCTAGTGCAAGGCTCTTTTTTTTTTTTTTTAAGAAAAACTGGTTCTTTACAGCCTAAAAATGTGTCTGAGACTGATAGCTGAGACAGAAAATTTCATGTTCCCATTGAAAGAATAAAAAAGTTTTAGCATTTCAAGATACCGTGTGGTCTCCTTGATCTTGCAGCTTTTGGTCACCCCTCCAAGACCTTATGTGAATATTTCTGATGCTTTACTTACAGGCAGAGCCATTTTACTTTAACAAAATTTGTCTAATTTTACAGACCTCTCTTAATTTAAGTGCTCCAACAACATTTCAACAGTCGCTAAGGATTTAGGTTGGGCTGGAAGCACAGGAAAACAAAATTTGGAGAAAAAAATTTCTTGCACACTACTTAGTTGCTTTACAGAAATTCAGCAAATATTTTCTTTCTGTTGCTTTTTACACTGCTGAAAATGAAAGTTGTCTTAACCTGCCTACTACCCTCATTTAGTATGTGACACAACAACAGAAAGAGAAAATGAGTGCGTATTTGAAACTGTGGATCGCAGGGAGAAAACATAATAATCTCTTTTGTAAATCAGCCATCTCTCCTCCCTGGCTTCCAACAATTTCTGTTGCTGTGACAGAACTGGGTGTTTAATAATAATTTTCCAAGATTCAAACATTGAGAGGGAATGAAAATATTTTACAAGGGAAAGCATTGTTGCTAATTCCATACATAATTTTCCTTCAAGTATAGACCTGTGGACTCCTACCACTTTGGGCATTGCCCAGCTCAGCCCCAGCTCTGTCTGCCCTTAGTGCTGATTTACAGCTGCCGGTGATTTGATCGCTCTTCTTGCTCCCAGCACACTGTCTCCTGGGACATGCGACGACAGAGAGATCCTTCAACTGCCACCAACTTCTTGGAAAGGTGAAGTCACCCCTTGTATTTCACACATTCAATGCTCTGGTCCTCTGTCTATGTCTAACTCGCTTTCTGTATCTAATTCTGCTTTCACTAACATTCTAGCATTTCAGTCTTTGCCAAAACAATCTGTAGTAGCAACAAACACTCTTTTGAGAACATGTTTTGTAAATTGTGGCATTCCACTGTATGTACAGTTTAGCACTGTTTTGTACATTTTTTGTTGAGGTACATCCATTATATATCTATATCTACTTAAAATTCAATAAAATTTATTCTGAGGAGAGAGCCAGATGCTAAGTTAGACCAAAAAAATAAATCAAATAAAGATTTAATTAGCAGAGGAAAAAAATCAGGGAAAATAACCTTCTGGAAAATAGCAAAATCGGTGGAAGTATAAAAGCAATCTAATACGTTAGCATACTACCATCTTATATTTATATTTTGTATATATTTTTATAGCCAGCAACACAATGCTTGTGTGCTGTAATTAACATCTTTTCTGTAGTGAATTGTCATGTTCTAGTACTGTTAATGAACATGGGAAAGGTGTACCTGCTGTAAACTGTTGCTGAGAAAAAAAAAAAAAAAAAAAACCTTTAGAATTACTACTTGAACATTTTTCTCCTTATTTCTCCCCCTCCTCTTTCTCTTAGTCTTCCTTTCTTTTTCTTTTTTTTTTTCTTTTTTTCTTTTTTTCTTTTTTTCTTTTTTTCTTTTTCCTTTCTTTGGGAAAAGCCTCTATTATTACCTGCGGTAGGCTCTGCACACTAGCGTGCTATTTTGTTGATTGCGTTGCCCTCAGACACTGCACATTTGAATCCCATTTGCAGCAGCGATGCCAGTGCTGAGATTCAAAGTGGGAGCCTCGCAGGGTTACAGCCCTGCTGCTGCTCCTGTGTGAGTGGAAGTGTGTAATACCACCGGCATCAGAGGCTGGGGCTAGTAAAGAAACAAGGTGATCTAAAGAGAGCACACATGGAATTTCCCCCCCCCTTTTCATTTTTCTTACCAGAAAGATAAAGGAGATGAGAGTAGGTTGATATTTCATGAATTGGTTTTATTCAGAGGAGTGCTATCATTTTTATGTCCTTTTTGAAAACGCACCCACAGAGTCTGAATTCCCATTAATGCAAAGTTCAGATAAAGCTGATGAAAAGCAGCTGCCATCTTGATAGTTGCCATGGCAGATGGCATCAGCCTTTATGCTTTTATCAGTATTAGTATCAGAACACACTCTGTGTTCCAAGCTGAGATAAAAATCATTGAAGCTGTACCTGGAATAGGCAGATCAACACTGCTGGTCCCACACAGTTTTGAATCTTTTCAGAGCAGTCTGCATAAAAGCTAGAGACAACACATTCTTGTTATTCATTAGTTCAGCAATACTGATGGTATTTTGTAAACTTCACAGATGAAGCAGCCTTTCTGAAGAGCTGCTGCCTCTCTTTCTCCTTCCCTCCCATCCCCAGGAATGCTCAGGCTTTGAAAAACACACACACACACACACACATACGTGCACACAGAGGAGGACTTGACAGTAGGTGGACAATGTGCGCAGCAGTGGCATTCCTCCTTGGTTGACACACTGCAATTTGCACCGTACCCCAATCAATCTGTTGTGAATAAAGGCATTAGGAGCAGGTGCACAGCACAGGAACCAGGGTCTCCTCACAGAGAGTGAAGATGCAGTGGAGAAAAGAGGCTGCTGGAGGTTTGTTGCACCCATCCAGCCCCTGTCATCTCTGCAGGTTGTTGTGGATGTATGCAGTGGCACTGCTGTGGGCCCACTGTCTGTCTCCACTGACAAGGGGACTGCACAGCCTCCATCCCCACACTGCGATAAGCGCCCTATCAGGAAAAGTGATGCGAAAGCTTCGATGCTTGCTCTTCATTGCAGGTTTCAAACGGTATTGACAAATCCCCCCATCCTCTTTCCCCCCTCCCCCTCCCCAGCTTCCCTTATAGTTAGGCATATAGTTATTTTTGGTAACATTGTTGCTTGATAAATAGAGGGGTTGTGAGATCTCAAGTTATTATGCAAGTGTTAGCGACACAGGCTGGTAAACCATTTGGCTGTTGCATCGGCACTGAAATGAATAATAGCAAAAGGGAGGAGGGCATGGGAGTTATTTTAAATGACACATATATATTTAAATATAGCCTTAAAATAATGTTAAAGGTTTAGAGCCATTACAGGCTCTTGTGCCAACTTGTAAACTCTTCCAGAAGTGTTTTTAAAATTTGCTATTCTTTCTCTGGTGGCTTACAGGGAAATAAGGAGACCTTTATGGGGTTACCCTCTGCCTGGATGGAAGAGGTCTCCATGTTCCCCTTCCCTTTTCATACGGCCTCGTGCTGTCCCTCCAACATATGAAGGACGCATTTCCTTCAAACTATTTGGTCCAGAAATATGGAGTAAGCATTGTGACTCAAATAGAAAATTGTGTGAGTCTGCACAGTCCTACGCTTCTGAGCTTAACAAGGTCACTTGTCACATGAGCCAGAAATGGGCTCATTATGCCACAGGCCTAAGAAACTTTTGCTTGCTTTTTTTGTGATAGGTTTTACTGTTTTGGAAAAAAATCTAAGTCCAGTATACGCCTGAGCTTTCAAATGACAGTACTCTAATTCAGAGCTAGTTGAATTAGTTGAGTGGCTACTTAAGTGAATATCTGAGGTAGGTATGTATAAACAGATCAGGATCAAAGGAGAATTCCCATAGAACAAATCTAAAAGATGCTCAGAACAATGTCTAAAGAATCTCCCCTCTTATTTTAAATTTAATTTAAAATGAAACAAGTGTGTTCAGCATCAAATCTTCACCCTTCACCCAGGACCAAAGGGAAATTATCTACTGCAAGATAAATGAAGGACAAGATGTTGTCAGATGTATGACTTGCTTGGACAGACTCTCTACTGTACTCATAAGTTACTGTAAAATTGAAAGGACTTAGAATCGAGGAACTTGGTTCAAAGCTTTTGAAAACAGAGGAAGTCTTTACTGAGTTAAATGAATTTTCAGGGAGGCTATATGAACAAGACAAGGAACAATAGGTGAACAAAACACAGTGGAGGAGCATCAGATAACAGGAAAATTATTACCATTAGCATAATAAGGACAAGTCACAACACAAAAACTACTGTCAGTTGTTTTATCAGTGTCACAACGCAGGTGAGTTTTCAGGTGAGAGTGGAAGGAATATATAGAAATGGTTGGACTGAGCAGACTTTGTGGGGGAACAACTCTGAAATGTTAGGAGCAATCTACTAAAAGCATAAAGGTAATTCTAGTAAACTTTGGTTAGTGGGGTTGGAGGCTGCCATCACTGGCAGTGCCCAGGCAGGAGTGAGTGAGTTGATGCAGGAAAGAAATAATCATCTGTGTGTGTTCCATAGCATTTGAGGACTCTGTGAGTATAATAGTTTGGGTTTGCTGTGGTGAAATAGAGGCTATAAATGACAGGATGAGGACAGGTAGCAATGTGCTTAAGTTAAGAGTCAGAAACAAGTGCTACATTTTGCCTAGAAATGGGAGAAATGATCTCATTTCAGATGAAAAATCAAGAATTGTAAAAGGCATCACTGCATTTCAACATGGGCAGTGAGAGTCGCTGTGGATAGGTATTCAAGATGAACCTCTAAATCTCATCCAATAATTATTTGGTTAGGATTCACATAACACAATTCCAATTAACTTGGAATTAAAATGGAAATTACCTTTAATTCTTATTATGATTCCATACCTCTAAAATATCTATTTTAGATTATAGCTTTGACTCAATAGGACTAAGTCTGATAACAATCATAGTGGTGAGCTCAGCTTCTACAGAACTAGAAACCATAGTGATGCCTACACAATAAATATGCAGCTCTTGTTCAAGAAATGCCTTCCTAGAGCAAATGCTGCAAAAAAACTTGTACAATATCCTTAGAAGGACTTGCACCATAATTTCCTTTATAAACCGTCATTGCATGGATTTGTCCTGTGCAATCCCAGTGCAATATGTGTTTTGGGAAAGAATGAGCGGAGTGTGATACAGCATGAGTATACAACAAGGTGTCCATACTCAAATATTCTGTGGGATTCCCTGTGGGGGTCCCTGAAGAGGTCACTGGATACCAAATTCTTCATCTCTGCAATGGGGATAATATACACTTTTCATACCTTACAAGCATTGAAAAACTAAATCAACTGATGTTTGAAAATTCTTCAAGTCCTTTAGTGTGATGAAAGGGAAAAACATTTGGATACTGGTCCTATATTTCTATACTTGATTTTATCCTTATATTTTTTTTTCAAACCTTACTTTAGAAACCAAAGATATTCTCTTCAAAAGAACTTCATAAATTAACCTGTTGTCCTGAAATAATGGTATATATGGTAAACTGATAAGATTCACCATAATTGAAGTATTTGTATTTCTGCTGAATAAATACTACTAGAAAACAACAAAACAACCTGAATACCTAAAATGGCTGCCACATACCAGTGAGGGACATTTTATATCAGCTGTGACTATTTCAATTCAGCTTCATATATCAGATTACAAGATTACTATTATTTTTTAAAATTAGAGCATATATTTCAAAAGATTCCTGTAGGGCTCTAGAATCCTATGTGGATCTATATTGTTGATGATGTGTATAAACTCTTCACTGTTAGTTTGGTATGAAGCTGATTTTCAAGCGGTGCAAAATAAATCCTGAATTACGTTTTTTTTATATTGAATTGTCTTATTATTTTGCTTACTGAAATACTAAAAATCACCATTAGAATTTCAGTTATTACAAATGTTTTCTCACATTGGAAATGCTCTGTATTGTACTTTAAAAATGAGACTCAAAACAAGGATCATTTAGAAGTCCTAATTTCACTTGTGATCAAATGAGGCAGCTGTCAAAATCTGTTTATTTTAGCAAGTAACAATGTTAACAATATCCCCTTTAAAGTGATAAACTTAGGAGGATTTAAAAAAATATATTTTTTTTACCCCAGCCTAAGACTTTTCTTGTTACCTTTAATTCTGCTAGGTATTGTGGCCAAGTCATAATCCTGCTTAAGTATGGGGTTCATTATAAAAAACGCACCAACACAATCTGAGCACAAACAGCTCTAGTGGGCACTGCTATAATTTAAGATCATAGCTCAGAAGAAAATGGAAATTTTTTTCTTACATTTAAGGGTTCAGTTTACCACTGAAATTGCTTTTCATTTAATTCAAGCAGCAACTGATAGCACAGAACACTTAAACAAAATTAAACAGAAA